>NW_018237447.1:68639-69010 GCF_001263595.1 Phalaenopsis equestris | reverse complement strand
CCCACCTGATCTAACTCTATAAAAAAGCCATGGTCATGGCTATGGAAGAGGAGAGAGCTCACGGGCAAACAAGGAAGAACCACCATAGATTAGCAAAACCTCCTCCAAAATATCCAAAATTCTTCTCCAAATACAGAGAAGAAGGGCACCACCATTAATTGCCCTCAAAGCCTCCACTATGAGTTCAATTTTGAGCTCAAAATCGAACTCAAAATCAGGGCACTGCTCCAAACTCCTCCAAAATCAAATTAACCTTGCACATACCTTCACAAGACCTAAAGAAGAAGCTTTCCCATCAAACCCCCCTCCCCCAAGCCCTCATTTGTTGTGGAGGATAAGGCCGAACCCCATTTTTGGGATTTCTAAACAAA
>NW_018237447.1:67102-68075 GCF_001263595.1 Phalaenopsis equestris | reverse complement strand
ATGAAATTATTTCCTAAGACTACTCTGGCCATAGGAAACTTACATAAATTTTTGGAGAATTTTCTAAGCAACATACAATTTTCTATAATTATTGGAATAGAAAATACATATAAACTTAGAAAATTAATATCTCTGTCTAGAGATCTCCTATATCTTTGAAAAAATACTCAAATTGTGCACCTAGACATAGGCTACAACATATAAAAATTTGGGGTCAAGATGATGAGTCAATAGGAATGGAGAGTTCAAAAACCTCTAACACTAATTAATTTTTATAAAATTAAATATACATCAAATAAGCCTAAAATTTATTCCACATGATTCTCCTATGTTCACTGAGCAAGAGGGTATTTTTATTTTATTTTTATGAGTTTTCTATGAAAAGTTATGAATTTTTGAAGTTTAGGGGTATTTTCTGAATTTTTTAAATCCCATAATTTTCTACTTAAACCCACGCGCTGACTGGATCATGGGCAGTTCCGAAAATGCCATGTGTCGCGCTCTGGTTTGTCGCTGCCATCTGCGTCAGCGATGACTCCGCGCGCCTTGCATATACCGGATCTCTGTCCGACGCGATCAGGACCGTCCGATCGATACACGCGCGAATGGACGACATCCGTTCATCGTCCCCATCTGGTTCATCCCGAGAACCGTCCAACTTCAAACGTCAATATCTCCCTCGATTCTCAACGGATTTACATGAAATTTTTTTTAAATCGTAGATCTGACCTAGCTCTACACATCCATACGGTTAATCAAGCATGATATGTAAGTTTTCTTCACAATACGTGAAACCGAGCTCGAATTTAAAAAAAAATGGCCTATACCTTTGTCCAAGAGGTGTGGCCTCAATTGGATGCTTGTGAAATGTTTGTTGAGGTCCAACAAAGCTTCTATAAGCACCAATTGGAGTTCCTTTGAGTTTTGTTTAGAAATTCCAAAAATGGGGTTAGGCCTTATCCTCCACAACAAA
>NW_018237447.1:65510-65971 GCF_001263595.1 Phalaenopsis equestris | reverse complement strand
AATCTCCATTTTGGGTTCTCATGTATTGGTCTTAGCCAGGGTATTGTGAGGGTATTGTGAGGGTATGGTGAGGGACCTATACTCCTAAACTTTTCACGGCACTATTTTTGGTGTGGGGTTTGCCCGTAAGAAGCTGTCGGTCATCGGAATTGAAATCCCGTTGCTCGCTTCGGAAGGATGTTTTAAAAAATTTTAGTTTTGAAAAAGATGAAGTCAAACTGACCCTATAATTTTTATAGTTTAAATGAAAGAGCGCTTTACCTCAAATAATGTATCTATCCCGAAGTATGAACACAAGAATTGAGGTTGACGCTCGATCAAATAAACTAAGGAAAGTTATGGCATCCGTTTGGTCTGCGAAACCAATGTATTGGCCGACAAATTCCCCTATTTAATATAAAGAATTAAATAGGGTTTATATTATGTTGGGTTCGGGAAAAGCTTCCTATAAGGGCAAGCCC
>NW_018237447.1:32434-62701 GCF_001263595.1 Phalaenopsis equestris | reverse complement strand
ATTTAAGTTTCAAATTTGATGGTCACTTTTAAAAATCAATTAAAAATATTAAATGATCTCCAAATGACTTGAAATTTTTATGGTAAGTTTTCTGACTCATGGGCCACAATGGACAACAAAAATCAAGTGATTTTAATCTCTGTGTGCTTCAACATCATTCCTAAGTTTATCATTTTAGATAAAGGAAAAATATTTGGCCAGGAATTTTTTTGGCTAAATCGTCCCATGGGGTAAATGAACCTGGTGCTAAGAAATTGATTCATATTTTAGCCTTATTTCTAAATAAAAAAGGGAAAGCCTTAGTCTAAAGGTTGGCATTGGAACCAACATTATACCTAAAAGCGGCACAAAATTTTAAAAAACTATGTGGGGGTTGAGGTCTTTTGTGGCCAAGCTGATTGTTTTGCATCATCTAGATAATAGCTAATTTCAGTTCAAATAAAGTGGCCTTTATGGTAGATCTGTTAAAACTCAAATAGATTTTTTTCTAGAGATAATACTTTCTTTCTAAGGTAAGCTTGTCATCTCTCCAACATTCTTCTTTAGTTTTTAAAATTTTCTGATTCTTTTCACAGTTCTTTCAAGTTCAGGTTGAAAGACACTAAGTTAGCCAATCCAATCCTAAAAATATACAACACTAGACCTAACAAGTAAGAGTCGTTAACTATAATAGAAATAACAATTCACCACAAACAAACTACTAAGAACAAGAAGCTAAACAGTAATAAGTGTTGAAATTATAAATAAAACACATCACACAATTCCACAATCACTGAAATGCAGTAAAACATCACAATGCTAAATTAATGCAAGAAACAGGAAGAACAAAACGTGATATATTTTTAAATTTTCTAAGACAACAAATAGTAAAAAACAATAGAAGTACAACGCAACAATATTCAAATCTAAACTCTAACGGTTTAACTAAAATCTTCATAAAATTGAAAATTCAACATTGTTTCCCTGCAACGGTGCCTAAAATTTGATATAAACCAAGTGTTATGAAGCACCGCCCATACACACAAATATATGTGCCGTCCAAGTAGTATAAGGAAATGAGCTTGTGTATCAATCCCTCATAAACGAGTGAATTCTTAAAGTCTAAAAAGATTCTACCATAATAGTTTTGAGTCTAGCCTAAAAGCTTGAATTTTGGTGATTTTTGAAAGTTTCTAAGCTTAATTTTAACCAAGAGGAAAATCCTAGTTTAAATATGTGAGGTATTCAAATGATTGAGAGTGTCCCCCCTGAATTGAGTCCTAAAAGTCTAGGATTAACAAAGTGACTTAATTAACCGTGACAATCAGGAATAAATTTCTTCTTTAGCCCCATTCGGTGATAATATAAGTTAGGACATCAAACAAGTTTAACTCCCTAAAACAAGTGAAAATCCTAGGATTCAGTATTTTCTAACAAGATTGCACTAACTTAAGAGCAATATTCATATATTCTTCTAAGTTGATGAGTTTTAACCTAGTTGTTCCACTAAAGATCATTCTAAAACTCAAAATTCAGAAGTCTTAACAACTCAATTGACCAGATTAAATGTTAATGAAAACTGAAAGGTTAAAATTTCACAAAGCAAATATAGAACTTCTATGCACACAAAAATTAAATCCTAGAACTTCTATTCACCAAATCAATGGAGAAGTAACTATTCATGCTTTTAAACTAAACAAAACACATTTTATTAATCAAAGCAAATATAGTACACATGTAAAGAAAGAAAAATCAAGAAAAGTTACACCGTTCATTTGCAATTTTGTTCTCCAATCCTCTTCATGGTTGACTGATGAGCACTAAGACTACAGGGCAGTCCTCCTGAATTGTCCCTGCAATATACTCTCACAGTCACCCTAAAAATTTCTCTGACTCTCTTCCTTACAAAATTTTACTCTTTCACTGATAAAGAAAAACACGAGACACAACAGAGAGAGTTATTCATCCCACTTGAATGCTCCATATATGTCCACAGATCGCCACGGAAGAGGTAACTACCACAACTTCCTTCTCAGCACAAAGGTTCTATCATGTAATATCACTAGATTAAGATTTCAAAATGGCGTTGAGTTTCTGCAAAAGCGGTGCTAGAATGTCCCACTCTCAGTTGGACCCGCTTAGGAATCGCATATATACGTCCTTAAGGGGCGTAGCCACACCACCACATTGACGCAGCTACTCCAACACTTGGGCGTAGTAGCATCAGCTTCAGGTGCCTATGTGCCATATAAACTAGCGCAGCAATTCTATTCTCTCGATTATGGGAGTGGCATGGGATTGAAGCTGGCGCCTGCTTCCTGCAAATGTGGCGACAAGGTTCTTAAAGTGGGTGTAGTTACACCATGCTACAAAGAATTAGGATGCTTCCTTTGAGTTTGCTCCTATGCCTCATTAATGTGCCCTTAAGCTCTCATTAGTACCTGCACCCTGCAATTGCACATAAAAACACCTTGAAAGCATAAATGTGTACAAATAGTAGAGGAAAATGTAGACAAATAAAACAGACATTTTAAATGCACAATGGACACTTCTTAAGATGGCTCTATTCACTCACAAATTAACTCCAAAATAAAAGTATGAAGAAATAAAGAGCAAAAATTCAATGACCACAATAACCAATGATGAGAAGTGAATGTCCAAACCCTAGTTATTACGATACAGATGCTAAATTGAAGCAAACCAACCAAGATTATACTTTAAGCCGGAGTTGACCGCATAACACTTTGTCGTAATCCGTTAAAGCAATGTGACGGGCGTTTTGTTAATAGCATGTGTTTCACAAGAAAATGAAGAACAGCACATCACTTCTCTCCAAATCAAAAGAGTCAATTCAAAATCACATTACAGGTAAATCCAAATAATAATCTCTCCCCCATTTTCCCCTTACATTTCTTTTATTGAGACCCACTGGTCCCTCACATTTTTCTCTTCCTTTTTTTTTTTGGGCCCACATGATACATGCCTAATTTCCCACCACTACTCCTTACCCTTATTAGTTGGATATGAATAAAACGACGGTCAGCAAAAAAATCTTAATTATATTAGTTAAGCATGATAAAATAAATGAATTGAAAACATAGACCTAAAAATCAACAAAATATTCACACAGATAGTAAATACTAAATTCTATAGACTGAAACATCATAAAGATTCTCTAAACATTTACCAAAAATTTAAATTAATGGATGTTATTGTAACCAAATGTGCTTTTGCTTTAAATGATATTAATAAAAGACTTATGTATGCTTAATTTTACTTATTCTATGTTCCGATTTGATTTCTGGTAAATGGCCCATAGTACATGGACTTTTGTAGACTGATTTGGAATGTTTGAAGGCATGTATGTACCACATCACAAGTCTTGCCTTTGAAACTTCACATGGTTTACAAAAAGGAACCACTTAGAGCATTCGGCTTCTTGTAATGTAATGTCAAGAAAGGAATTAATGTATACAATAGATCTCTATATTGTAGAGGCAATTCCGTGATTCAAAACATACAAAGTCAAATTGGTAGAAGAAAACATTGAAAGAAAGATAAAAATTGGAAAACATTATTATGATAACCACGCCTCCTTATCAAAGGGCGAGCACTTCACATATCAAACCATTGACCAAGCACAGCTATATAGCCTTAGGTCTCATGTGGTAATGTCATATTACGTCCAATGAATAAAAATAGAAATAATAACTCTCCTTTGGATGGAAAACCTGCTCAAAAAGTTCAATCTCCATGTTTGAATGTCCATGGCAGGGTGCATGCAAGACAAGGTATTTTCCTCAAAAAAAATAAAATAAAAAATAAAAATTGTGGTATGATCAGTTTTTAAAAATTAATGCAGAAAAGAACATTACAAAACAAAATCTCAGTCCCACTATCTGATCCGCTTTTTGGAATCTCTTTCCAGGAAAAGAAGGTCAGGCTCCAATTTATGCTCCCAATAATAAATAATCTAAGGTCAACAGCACAAAAATCCGATCACTGTTACATTGAAATCCAATAATATGCAACAATGGAATCATGGGTCTATGCCAAGCAAATGGAAAATTCAAACTTTCATAATTATTTTAACCCACACGAATCATTAAGTGCAGACCTATAAATTGGTAATCGGTATATCCATCTAAGTAACTGCACAGATTCCAGAAATTTACCCCCCAATGCACCGAACCCTCTCAAACAGATTACAATAGAACGTGATGGTATGTTCTGAGTCACGTTCAGAATAATGACAAGTGAATCAAATGCTGAGAGCACCGAAATATAGAAAGTCAGTTGAAGCACAACGTGGGCGGGAAAACAAGCTCCGTAAATCATTCAACAAATAGCATTCAAAGCTGCTCTGACCCATTTGTTATATTTTAGGTTAGAAAGGTAGTAGCTGAAACAATTAAGGCAAAGCAGCACAAGAAAATAAAAAAAATGAACATCAAATTTGGAAAACAAATGTAATGGCAAGCTTAAAATATAAACACAATTAGACTGCTCCACTGATCTGTGACTTAATTATCTTGACTGTAAAATACAAAACCAAGACTTTAGATGACAGCATTCAAAGGTTACAGATAAATTCAGGTACAGAAGATTTCAAGAACAAACATTTTGTGTCGATTACCAAGATTAAAGCAGATTTGCCATCGAAAAGAGCCGCGGTAATTGTCCAAAAATGCCCAGTGATTCCTTTTGATGAAAAGTAAATGAAGTTCAGACTAAATAAATAGAGTTGGAAGATAAACGAATTCAATACCTCAAACTTTATGTTACAAACCCAAATAAAGAGAAAGAGTATCCTTCATAGATGCGGTTTAACAAAAGAACTGATATGTTGAAAATCCATAGCACATATAAGTAAAATTTTGATTTTGCCAAAATCTGCCAAAATTAAGGAAAATTTTAAGAAAAAGATGACAAAACTTCTTAAACATAAACACATGAAGTTATTAGTAAGAAACAAAATGAAAAATATAGAAATATCTCTACTTTTAAATATTTAAATTCTAACTGATAATGTTAATATTGGGCTCGAGATTAGGAGCAAGTTCCTAAGTTCAAGACATCATGAATTTTAATACGTGGTGTATTACCTTAAATTAGATTATCAGGAATGAGTTGCACAAATTTATGATCCATGTCAAGAAAAATCAAGAACTTATTTCTTGAATAAGAAATGATGATAAGTTTAATTCAACTAACCTAAATAGATATCTATTTCAGCAATGAAGAAGAATTATAAAATTTGCATTCCATGGTCACAATTTTTGGAATTCATAGGAGAGACACAAATAGTTATTTTCAATAATAAATAGAAACCATATAACTAAAAATTAATTGTAAAATGAATACAAGTTTAGCACAAAGACCTGAGATAAACTACAACCATTAGTAGGTAACTGGAGCTTTGAAAATTGCATATTTCATGGACAGAGAATGGAAACTTTTTTGAATGTTAGTACATATTGGGATGCATATAAACAGCTGAAACGAAACAAAAATTTTCAATGATTAATTTCAGTATTTACAACACTGAAAAAAAAAAATTATATAGGTTTTCAACCAGTAAAAGTTTCATGAAACAAACCCTCCGTCAATTAGATAGTAAAGTTACTTCAAACAACCGCTTCCAAAAAATTGCTTCAAACAACCCCTTCCTGAACATGCATGTGCAAGAGCTTAATGAACTAGGACTTTTCTTAATAACTTAGTGATATTTTACCAATATAAATTTCAAGAGGCCATATTATTAAATTCACTTCTGATAACCATTTTGTTATGCTTATCAATTAATTTCAATTTTTTAAATTTCAAAAGAAGCCAGAGAAAAGAGCAAACCTTTGCGAGGAAAAAGTTCACTGAAGCAATTGAGAGGACAAACACTACACTGCAATTTTAAGAGTTGATGGGTTAATAAAATAAGATATTCAAAGAAATAAAAAGATAGTATGTTAGAAACCAAAATGCATACCATGCTCCATGTAAGTGTAAGATGTATGCCAACGACATAATAAACCAGACAACTGACATGCCCCTCCCTTTCAAGTTAAATTGGTTTCTCAAGGCAATTGCTCCAAAAGTGAAAATTCCGAAAACAAAGGTAAGAATAGGCAAATTTGTAAGAATAGGTAAATTTCCATGAAAGTTTCTCCATTGTGCATCAGAAAGGTCCTATCATGAAGGAAGAAAGAGCAGATTTATAAGTATCATTCACCAATCCTCCATGGCATATTTCCATTGAAACTAATGACAGAATCATTGATGAACAAATAGATAATAACCATTCAAAATGACAAAGAACCATAACATAAAGACCATAAACATACATTTAGATGATTAAACATCCACCCTCGACGAAGACTGTAAAGTTCTCTAGAATGATCTGTGTTATGAAGAGGTGACAAAATTGAAGATTGACATATACAACTTCAGAAAATAATAAGAAAAATGTGTTAGTGATCGCGTATTAAAGGAAAAGACAACGATAAACCAGTTTATTAGGTGCGTGTGTGTGTGAGTTGACTATGTGCACTAAAGAATTAAAGGGAGAGATTACCATGTGATAAGTACAGAGATCGTTGAATGACAATAACATAGAATGTCACTGCATAGAGAATGAGGAATAAAAGCTCGCTTCTTTTCCAGAACAAATGACCCATCACTACTCCTCACCCTTGGGAGATCAATGTCAAACAACTTTAGCTCAATGCACAGCAGACCCTCGAACTATGGAAAAATATTCCAATTGCAAAATGGAATCCAAAAAACCATAGTATCCATCAAAGAAAAAACACAGCAAAAATAACCAATTAACTTGAAAAAACTAACATCACAACAATTAAAGTCGCTATAATTTTTTTTCAATTAGTAAGTAAATATAAGGAATTGTTTGTTCAGCAATATTAGAAGCCAACTAAGGTTTCGCGTGAGAGAGGGCTAGGGCCTGCGGGAGCTGGCCGCCGGTGTCGAAGGAGGCCCGAGGAAGACCCGTGCGAAAATCGGCAGAGGCGGGAGAGAGATCAAATGCTCGCGCTAAAAACCCTTGGATAGGAGCTCCGGCACGGAGGAGGGCACCGGAGGTTGAACGTTCCCCGGGGAGTTTCGCGTGAGAGAGGACTATGGCGGCGGTCTCGCCAAAAAGGAGAGCTGAGTGTCACACCCCCACCAACTTCAAAGACTCTACATGTAGGAGAAGTAACCCCGGCAACTCTAGAAAATTTCACCTTATTTTAGAAAATTGTCTAAGGATAAACTCCAAAATAATTTAGAAGGATTTAGTACCATGTATATAGATAAGAATTATATAGAACTATCTAAAAATTATTCTAGTGTACTATAGAAAGTTCGTAAGGCTTGGGAGAAAACTATAAATAAAGATTCATCACTCATTCATAAGTCTTTAAGTAAAGCTTTCAATCTTTCAAGTGTTGTAATTCTTCTCTCTTAGTGAAGTGTTCATTTTTCTAATACTTCTCTCTATTCTTTTTAGTGTGTTTTGTGCATTCAAGTTCTAGTGTTGTGAGCGATAGACTGATTTAGGCAAAGGAAGAGCACTAAAGTTGCACGGGTGACTAGAGATAAGTTAGTCCATGACAATTGGCATGAGAGTCTCGGTTCGAATGAATGACAAAGAGGTTAAAGAACGCGTAATGGAGTTTGAAGCTACTAATGTGGAAACGTCTCAACAAGGGCGAGATCATCAGGAGTAAAGAGATCCAGCTGCATCCAAACCACATGGGAGGTCCAAAGAGATCATACACTGCATTGATTCTCGCCTTGCTCGGGTGAATGAAGCAACGAATGGCATGGAGGCCCAGATAGAGGATCTTGGACAAAAGGTTGATGGACTCGAGGAGGAATCTCTAATGGATCAAATGACTAAGATGCAGGTGAACTTGATGGAGGAGCTCCACGAGGTACGAAGAGCCCATAAAGAAGAGATAAAAGATGTGCATGCTAGTTTGGAGGAAATACGTGGAGATATCTCGTTATGCAAGAAGGCATTAGTGGCATCCACCAACCATCACATGTTCGAAGCTAAGAGGATTAAAGTTCTAAAACAAAAAAGTTTTGGAGGAGCTCGCAACGCGAATGAAGTGGATAACTTCTTGTGGGGACTTGAACAATATTTCAGAGCAATGGGGATTACATATGAAGATGCGAGAATACAATTTGCAGCTATTTATCTCTTGGGCATCGCTATGTTGTGGTGGAGGAGAATGCGTGGAGATATAGAGAAAGGTATGTGCACCATATCTACCTTTGATGACTTCAAAAGAGAAATAAAGAGGCAGTTTTGCCCGAAGAATGCGGAGAAAGAGAGCCGTCGCGAATGGACCCCATCAAAGGCAAAGGATAAGGGAAAGTCTAATAGCAAAATCGGACTTCATAACAATTGCTTCCTCTATGGATGGCCTCATTGGGCAAGGGATTACCCTCAGAAGAAGGCTCTAAACTCTCTCATTGCAAGTAATCAAGAAAAAGAGGGAGGCGATATGGACAAATAGGTGGTAACAATGCAATTGCTAAACGTGGTGCGCTCCTCTCCAAAAAGCCCGACAAAAGGACTTCTCTTCGTGAAGGTGATCATAGGTGGAAAATCTACTAAAGCAATGATAGAAATGGGAGTTTCTCACATCTTCATCTCTATTGAAGAAGCAAAGAGGATGGGTCTGCAATTAACAGGAGGAGGAGGCTCCATCAAAGCAGTCAACTCAGCAGTTAGGCCAATCCATGGAGTTGCTAAAGGAGTAAAGACGTGTGTCAGAGATTGGTCAGGGATGTTGAATTTCTCCATCATTCCCATGGATGATTTCAAGGTAATCCTTATTCTAAAATTCTTGGACCAAGTGAGGGCATTCCCTATACCATTTGATAACATGTGCATCATGGAGGGCAACTAAGCTTGCCTATTACCAACGAAATGGGCTAGGGAGCAAGAAGCCAAAATGCTATCAACCATGCAATTCAAGAAAAGCATCCGATGAGAGGAGGAGAGCTACTTGTCTATTCTTTAGGAGTTCGATGAAGAATTGAAACCCCAAGAAGACATGCCAAGGGAAGTGGTGACAGTACTTGAAGAGCTTAAGGATATTTCACCACAGGAATTACCAAAAGAACTGTCACCAAGAAGGGAGATGGATCTTCAGATCGATCTAGAACTAGGGACTAACCCACCAACAATGAGAGCTTACCACATGACACCTCCAGAACTGGCAGAGCTACGTAAAAAATTAAAGGAGTTGTTGGAGGCAAAAATTCATCTGGACATCTAAAGCCCCATATGGTGTCCCAATTATATTTCAGAAAAAGAAAGATGGCTCCTTGCACATGGGCATAAACTACCAGACTTTAAACAAGATTGTCGTGAAGAACAAAACAAATACACATTTTTTCTCATCCTCGATCTTTTTATCAACTGGGGAGCGCAAGATACTTCTCAAAATTGGATCTCCGATTGGTCTACTATCAAGTGACGATAGCAGAAGGAGATGAACCAATGACTACTTGTGTGACCAAGTATTGGTCGTTTGAGTTTTTGGTTATGCCTTTTGGGCTAACCAATGTTCCTGTCACATTCTGATAAGTATTTAAAGTACTAAGAGAAAATAAGTTATACATCAAGAAAGAAAAATGATCCATTGCCAAACAAGAAGAGATATTCTTAGGGCATAAAATAAAAGATTGAATGTTCATGATGGAAGAAAGCAAGATCAAGGTCATCCAAGATTGGGAACATCTTACCCATTTTGCACACTAGCTGCCTAAAGAAAATGGGTCAAGTTTTTGGTCAGGAAACTAAATAACTGCATAATTGCGGATCGAGTCACCTAGGCTCCAGCTTCCGGGATCTTGGTGTCGCTCCATGGCTCCATGGTGTCGTAGATGTGCGGCTAGGCGTCAGTTGAAGTCCAACAAATATAGAACCTAGCATCATGGCACCACAGGTCGTCGCCTAGGCCCTAATTATTTGCTCTACTTACCCGAGATGGTGGCACCTAGGCGCCACAGACTAACGCCTGGGTGCCAATACTAACTTGTGCGATTTCTGTAGCAGTTATGGATGAATTTGGAGGTTATGAATAAAGATAAGCAATTCAAACAAAAGGAAATATGATTTGTGAAGCCAAGGAAAGTGCCTGAGTGTGTAGAAAAGGAGAGTTTAAAGTGAGATTTTGTATTTTTCTGTATTTTCTTATAGAGAATTGAGAGGATGTTGTAAAGGATTGTTGTAAGCAATGCAAGAAAAACTTGTAGATCATTTGGGGAGGAGTTTTCATTTCTTTTATCAGGGAGAAAGATAAGTGTTTCATTTTTTTATTGTCTTATATTAATTGTGAACTCATTGCGTATGAATTTCTTTTATTATAAGATAATGAATTGTTGTGCTTACTTCATGCATCATGAGTAGATCATTTTTGCCTTTCTCTTGTGATGAAATAATTGTATGTGTAGTATATGTGGATATATTTGGAATAAGTTTTTATTCATTATTGTGATGGTTTTTTACTTTCTGCTTCATTTACTTATCATTTTGCTCAATTAATAAAACATGTTGCGAATCTATAATGATTTGAGAGGGCTATGATCTTACCAACTAGTATAAACCATATTAAACTATTAGGTGAAGAAAAAGTAGATCATAGGGTAGTGCAAATAGATAGAGAGATAAATTTTGATGGTTCTAGGATGATAGGCAGAAAGTTAAACCAAACTTCTTTATGCACTCGAAAGAGCGTAAAGAAGATGAATGCTCGTATTTATCACTAATTACAATCTATATTCTATGTGTTGCATTCCTACACAAATTACTTACTTCATTGCAAGGGGAGGGTATTTTTCATAACTTAATCTTTCTTGACTTATTTAGCTTTAGTAAAAATAACTTTAGAGTAAATCACTAGGGTTAATAATGATTTGATAGAATTCTATAAAGACAAGTCAAATCGACTTTAATTCTAGGCTCAAACCTATTATTGTAGGCTAGAACTTTTCTCAAGTCTTTAAAATAACGACATTTCTTGTGGGATCGATACTCCAGACTAAAAAATTTGATACTACTTGAACGATACGTATACTTGCGTAAAATATCTAGTATGTAGTGCTAAATTGTGGAAAAAATCAAGTTATAAAATTTATAATACATATTTTATATTTAAATTTTTTCATCCAAAAACACTAAGTATCCGAAAAGTCGGTCAGGGATCGAGGAGGGAACCTTAAATACTGAGGGAGAGCAAGAAATCAAGATAGAGTGCAAGATATAGAGAGTGCTTTGACAACTGCGAGAAGAGGATGCTCCATAACAATGGATTAGGGTGAGTGATGCTATAAGCTCGATAGTTAATAAATAAAAGAGGAAGGCGGTAGGCGAGCATGAGAGGAATATCGAGAATACAACAAAGAAAAAAAAATTCTCTCGATCAGGAAGGTGTCCGGGCGAGAACACATTACTCACGAAATCGAAAGAGTAAAGACAATTCATACGATTCAAAAGTTGAAGAAATCGTAAGCTTTGGTTCTTACATTTCACCATGGCCAATTTTTTAAACCAGTGTTAAGTAATTTAGATGTTATAATAAAAAATAATAATTTTTTTTGTCTTTGCTATGTAAGGAGCTGTTTAGGACCACTTTAATTTCTATTTTTTATTTTATTAATTAGTTATATTTATATTTTGACTTTAATTAAAATATATTTGTTTATGTTAATTATTTTTAAATAAACTTAAAATAATTAAAATTTATTTTGAATGACTTTAAAAATAAGGTTATTTAATTTTAAAAAACACCTTTTATGCAATTATCTATCGCATATCTAAAATTTCATATTTGGATTCCCTAAAATTGTTAAAGTTGAGCTAATGCTGATTATCCAATATAAAAATGCTAATAGTGGGGTGTTGTAGCTGTTTGAATGGAGAAAATATTACGTTCGGAGTTCAAACGCATTTTTATGTCTGGTGTTTGAACGAAATTTTGTGTTTGGACTTCAATAGTACGACATCATTTATAAAGTGGTGGGACCCAATTTCATGAATTGGAAAAATGTGAAAAATGCTATTTATTCATGCAACTTGACCCGAAGACCACCTCTTGCATCGAAAAAAAAACAAGTTGTATTATGGTGATATTTTTTTGGCATTCTAATTATATTATGATAGTATTCGGATAATATATTGGTGATGTTATGACGCTATACTTGTAGTATTTTAGTTTTATTATGGTGGTATTTTGGTAGTATTCTAGTGATATTCTTATGGTATTATGATGATATTATGGTCATATTATATGATGATATTTTGGTAGTATTATGATAGTATTTTTGTGATATTCTAGTGATTTACTTTTGATATTTTGGAGATATTCTGATGATAATCTTGTGATATTTTTGTAGTATTTTAGTATTATACTAGTGGTATTCTTACAGTTGTGGTATTTTGTTGGTATACTTGTGATATTTTGGTCATATTATATTGGTATTATGATGATATACTTGTCGCATTCTTGTTATATTATCTTGGTATTTTAGTGAAATTTTGATAATATTCTAACAATTTTCTGTGATATTCTAGTGATATTCTGACGTATTTTGTTGTATTATGGTGATTATTTTGGTGATATTTTGATGATATTCTGGTGACATTTTTCTGATATTTGATAATATTATCGTGATATTATGGTGATATACTAGTGATATTCTCGTGGTATTGTGGTTGTATTATTATGATATTCCATAGTGTACTAATGGTATTCTATAGGTATTATAACGATGTACTTATGATATTCAACTGATATACTTGTGATATTCATGTTGCATATTAATGATATTCTAATTGTATTATGGTGATATTATTATGAAATTTTGGTGATATTCTAGTGGTATTTTTTGATATTTTAATGACATTCTGACAATATACTAGTGATTTTTTGATGGTATTATGTTAATATAATTGTGGTTTTTTACTAGTATGCCAAAATATCACCATAATGCTACCATAAAATAACCATAATATTTTAAATATACCATCACAATATTGTCAAAATACTAATATAATACAACAAAAATATCACAAGTATACCACTATAATACAACTAGTACATTACCACAATACCACCATAATATTACAAAAATATCACAAGAAAATCACCATAAACCATTAGAATACCACAAAAATAACATCAAAATATCACCATAAAACAACCACAACACGACATGTATACCACGAAAATACCATCATATACTATGAAAATACCTTTAGAATATCATAAGAATATCACCAAAATATCACTGGAATACCACAGTACTATCACTAAAATACCATCAGAATACCACTAGTTTACTACCAGAATATCACAACAATACCACTAGAATAACACTAAAATTCCACAAGAATACCACTATAATACTACTAAAATACAACCAAATTACAACCAAAATATCACAATTATACCACAATAATATTATTATTATACTGTTAAAGTATCACCAGAATACAATGATAATACCACAAAAATATCACATAATACCACAAAAATATCACATGAACACCATTAAAATACTATAAAAATATCACTAGAATATCACCAGAATGCCAAAAAAATATCACTAGAATACCACTAAAATACCAACATAATCCAAACAAAATACTACAAGTATACCATCAAAATACCACTAAAATATCATTGTTATACTACTATGTATCATTAAAATATCACCAAAATAATACTAAAATATCATTAGAATACCATCAAAATATCACCTAAATATCACCAAAATATCATTAGAATACCATCAAAATATCACCTAAATATCACCTAAATATCACAATCATATAATCATCATATAATTTGTCTTTTTACAATGAGATATTAGGCCGGGTCAAACAAAAAAAAATTAATTTTTTCAATTTTTTTTAAATTCGTCAAACCGGATCCTCCCCTGCCTCATTATTGGACTCAATATGAACCTGCCGTGATATTTTCTCGTTCCAACGGACGCTTAGCTCGACTTCATGAAGCGAAGCTTGTTCCACGGCGCGCTTCTCCGCGCCTGTGGCGGCGCCACTGTCGTCTCTGCAAAAATCTATTGTAGCGGTGGATCCCGGAGATTCACATCCGTATGGTGTTTTGGAGATAACAGCAACGGAGCCCTGGGAATCGCCTCGCCGCTCCTTGACGCCTACGAGCCCACGAAGGTTACATCGCTTCCCCCCACCGTCACGACTGTCGCCGCAGGTCACTACCACTCCCTCGCTGTAAACGCCGACGGTGAAGTCTGGGCTTGGGGTAGAAACGAAGAGGGCCAGCTTGGCCGTGGCCCCGCTAGTCCGAGGTCCTTCTTTAGCCCTCTTTTCTCGTCTTAAACAATCCATCTGCTTGAATCAATTTAGTCCTTCTATTTCCAGTTGCTTTATTGATGCATGATTTTGATTTGATTTTGGATTCGAAAAGTTTTCTGGAAACATTATGGCGGGATTTCTCTGCCTTTCAATGGAGGCCTTAATACCGCATTAACTTGCTGTTGTGGCAGTGTATTCAAGATATCTACTGAAGAAGGCTGAACTCGTTGTTTAGTGGATTTTGTTGAATAGTTCATTTTAATTGCTAATTTATACCCGAGCAGCTGAATAAATATTGCCTCGGTACTACGCATGTAGAGCTACGTGTGTAGTCAATCAAATGCTGCCTCGTTGAAAGCCCGGCTCCACCTATTTAAGCACAAAAAAAAAGAAAAAGAAAAATAAATTTTATATTATTCGAGACCTGACCCGACCCTAGCCGAACCCGCCTAAAAAGCCTTTTCATTTTCTCCGCACTATTTTATTTTCTCCGCACTATTACGAGTTTAAGTTTTAGGCTCCGTATCGTCTTCCTCGGCGAAGCACTACCTCATTTATTGGTGAAACCTTAGGCATTCTCCGGCATGCAAGGGAAGGTGACCATAGCGTCCAACCGTTCGTTAAAATTACGGTATACACCTAAACCTAAACATGAAATGCACAACAGTACCACATCAATATCACACAAGTAACACACCAGTAATACAACAATAACACAATAATACCGCATCAATAGCACACTAGTAACACATCAAAAATACAACAATACCACATTAATACCACACAAGTAACACATCATGACTTTGAATCAATAGCACAAAAATAACCCTACTTCAATGACTGCATAAAACCAAATTCGGCGGACTCACATATATCTTTATGACACAGTTTTGATGTGTTAGAGTCTGTTTGACGCAACTGTTGATTATTTATAATCTGCTGATAAGCAGATAATTCTGATAATCTGTAGATTATCAGAATAATATGGCTTATTGTTTGAGGTAGCTTATTCAGAGTAGCTTATTGATGGTTAAATGACATTCCTGCCTCTGTCTGATAAAACTGTTCGGGGGCAGTTTATTCAGAATAGCTTATTGATAGTACAGAAGCAAGTGCAAAAGCATACAATCATCACAGATCAGTTCCAAAAGATGACATACAATTCTCACACTCTCGTGAGTACCAGAAGAAATAAAAAAAGTACAAAGACAAGTACAACTACAATGAGAAATATTAAAATATTTAATTTCAAATTCTGGGTACGTCTCTCCTCAGTTGTACTATCAACCTCAGAAACACCGGATTCCCATGACTGCTGACAGTGTAATATATGAGACTATCAACCCACCAGAAGAAACCACAACGAGCTGAAACACCCTTGACACAACCGTAGAACTGCCTCCCAAAGCTATGAGACTGACGTGACATGAACAACGGAGATGGTAGTCCACAATAACACAAAAGACCTATGTCTGTAACTGATATTCTAGAAGTCATGTTGGTGTAACTGCGAAAAAAATAAAAGAACCAAATGTTAGTTTAAGATATTTTAAAAAAATCAAAACTAAATGCATATGAATATCAACCTATAATCTTTTTAAAGAAAAACTTCGTAGATCTGCAGTCACATATAACATCTGTGATAGACTCCCTTAAAGCAATCATATCAGCCAAACATTCACCATACCTTCACCATCATGATCTCCAAATTCATTAGAGTATATATCATTATCAAGTAATGACTGCCCACCCACAATTCCTGGAGGTTGCTTGAAGATGCTCGAAGACATTCAGTTCATTATTGTCAGCCATACTGAAGTCTATATCTGATCGTGAGGAATGTCTTCGGGTGAAGTTATGTATTGCCATTGTTGCAACCACAATGTGCACCTGCTTTTGGAAAAGATACGAGACATATCATGTAGGATGACCCATTTTTTCTTCCAAACTCCAAATGTTCTTTCAATTACCCAGCGTAAAGATGAGTGGCGTTTATTAAACATTTCCTTTCTGTCACGGACGGTGCCACTTGCTCGCTCGAAATCAGGAAGATGGTATCTTGTGTTAGGATAGGGCTTCATGTATTCCCTTTACATAGATATTCGACATCAACTAAATAATATTTTCCTGGTACAAAAAACTGTTAATAAAAAAAAATTACCCGCTCAGATATACAAATTGCTCAAGCAAAACTAACCTGATGGGGGATGAGGGAAACACTGCGATCTATTCTTAGTGGCAAAAGAAAAAATTCGACTGTTATGTGCACTCCATTCCCAGCCCACCATCACAAAAGTAAAACACATGTTGAAGTCGCATACTGCCATGATATTCTGAGTTGTTGAACCACTTCAACCAATGTATGCAACCTTCTTGTGGTTGGGTAGTCGGGCATCAACGCGGGTACCGTCAATTGCACCAATATAGTTCTGTTTAATTGTCCGTTATAGAGTAATAATATTATGAAAGTATGACATGTAATAAAATAAAAACACTTATAGTTACCTTGAAATATGACATGTATCGAGGATCATTGGCAATTTATTCTGGAGTGCTAGCAAATGATGGATCCTCTGGTTTAATTATTTGAGCTGCTAAGCTAGCAAGAGCCTGTATGCCTTTAGAAAAGTATCGACTAATAGTTTCAGATGAATGCTGAAATCTTTCCATAGCTCCTCTAATTGATTCATTTTGTGTCAGAATGTACAGTGTTATAACCAACACCCCCCTACACGTCGTCCTAGAAGAACCCTGAAGATCGTGATTTAGACATAACTCTTGCAGAAGATCCATAAAAGTAGGTGCTGACAATCTGAAAATATTTCTGAACCTTATTGGATGACCAGAAAACATTTTACCAACCCATTTATCTCCAACAAAGCTAGATGTCATGCGGGGAATGTGAGCAGTGCTATTCCAGTAATAATTCAATAATAATATTGCAATGGCTGTAGCAAATGCCATTCTCCTATGACTATCACGCTGCAGATCCATCCTACATGATTTAAAATGTAAACAATATGAGTGCATAATAAGAAATGCCTACAACACTTCCAATCAATTAAACTTCAAATATAAATTGTTGACGTTCAGAACATACAATACGTAACTTATAAATAAAGTTTCAACCACTAACAGGTACATTTAAAAATAAAAGACCACATATGTAGAATGTTCAAACATATTAAAAAAAAAAGTACATGAATAGAAGTTCAAAACATAAAAATAAAAAACGATATAAGTAGAAGTTCATATTACTGTAGTCAATACACATATAATCCATAAAAAAATTCATTCATCAACCAAACCTGCAAATATTCGAGACGCAATTCAGGCTCTACGCCATGAATATTTTCATTCGAGTTGAATCCTCAAGTTTTTTCACACACAGT
This sequence comes from Phalaenopsis equestris, assembly GCF_001263595.1. Classification (NCBI taxonomy): domain Eukaryota; kingdom Viridiplantae; phylum Streptophyta; class Magnoliopsida; order Asparagales; family Orchidaceae; genus Phalaenopsis; species Phalaenopsis equestris. The sequence continues at coordinate 44,977 of NW_018237447.1, read as the reverse complement.
GCGTGAAATCGCCTGTTGACCACAACTTCAGATTCAAGAATAGTACCCAAAAAACTGAGACAGTCTAATATGTTAGCATCGGAGATTGGTGGAGCTGCAAAAGCTTCAATTAAACGATCAAATGAGGTTTTTACAAAATGTCCCTTCTCTTTTTTTTTCTTAGCAATTCTGGGCCTCTTTATAACTGTACTGGACTCCCCCATATCCCTCTGGTTAATGCTAGACACTTCTTCATTGGGTGCCAATGATTTATGTGTGATTTCATCTGGTATCCCTGTAAAATCGGATTCACTAGGGTTGAATGCAAATTTTCTCGTTGCGACAACCCATCTAAATATTACGTCCGATTTTTCTTCAAATTTTGGCTCAATTCCGCACTGTTTATACTTCTTCACTGCCAGTACCGCCTGTGACATAGCATTTAGAGGGAGTAATTAGGAAATTATAATTAAGGAAAAAAAATTAGGAAGCTAACAATCTATGGATTAGATAGAGAATTACCTCTAATTTTGAAGCCCACCATTCAGCCACCATTCAGCTGACCATTCAGCTGAAGCATCAATTGTCCTTTTAATAGGATCCCAACCTAAACCGGTAGATCCACGTTTCAACTCCTTCCATATTTTTCACTCCTTTAATTGGTCCCATTTGTTTTTAAATTTAAGTCTATCGTAATCCCTGCTAGTCAATTCTTTGAATCTCTTAGCAATGTTTTTTCACCCTTATTAAAATACGTTGTTGGACTGTTCCCTAGTTCTATTTCTTTAATACACAGATTACAAAAAATATTTGTTACTTCTTTATCTCACATTGCGGACGAGCCCCCTTCAAGCGCTTTAGACATGATGAAACTATATGCAACAAATGAGAATAAACACTTTTTAATTTTGAATCTCAATGAAATTGTTTAAGAAATAATTGCACCAGCACATTCACTTTGCTCATAATTATATATATCAAGCTAAGAACAACACAAGCCAACAAGAACAACAACCCAACAACAACAATAGTCTCGAAATAATCTCATTGCCACCAATATAAACAACAGTCTACATATTAGCTTAAAAAAATATAAATATATAAGGACACAAATAAATTATGTGGTTCGGTCATTGATCTACATCCACAGTAAAACATCGAAAATATTTTATTATGCAATTGTTATAATGTTACATAACTATAAATCATAAATCTTAAGGGAGAACAATACAACTTCCATTTCTCCCTTCCATTAATCTCTTTGGTGATAATAAAATTTTCTCTACTAACAAATAAAAATTGAACATGATTTTCATTATTCCTCTCTTTAATGAGATGATACAACTTCATTATCTCATATATGCGCAAAGACTTTAGGAATTCATACGAATTTTCGAGCATAAAATCATCCAACCAAGCAAAACTGTGAGGCAGTGGAGAACAAAGCTGAAGAACTAGAAACAGAAACCATAATCCCAAAGTTCTCGGATAAGCTCAAATGCCAAGATTTTGGCCACCATTGATAACGAAAACAAAGTTCTCGAATGTGTGCAGGGAACAATGTATGAGAAATAAGCAAATGACCTCAAATAATTTCATTCCATTGTACATAATAATGATCACAAGCAAGTCAAAAAAAAACTTACACTACATTCCACTTATAACATGATCTTTAGCAAATCAAAGAAAACCAACCTCTATTCCTGATGTGCAATAAATAATGCCATTTTGTATGTACTTAACTCCCGAAATTATAATGAACCAAGCTCATACCTATGTTTCCTATAAACAATAATTATAGCATGCCGTTTTGTATGTTAAGCATCAACACATAAACATAAACATATAAATACCAGCTCATACCTACGTTTCCTATTAATTGCAACCCATACACATCAACACATAAACGTGAAAAACAAGAGGTAATACCAACTCATACAGCTTATAAAGCTCTGATGCTATACCCATTGCCCAATACTATAAACAGGAATTAGTTGCAGCCCATAAACAAGAGATAAGAGCATGGATTCCTCTCATAGATACTTCTAAAGCCCAGCAAAAATTGACACAAAAAATTTGGGAGTTAGCTTTAAGGATACAGGAAAAATCAAGACCAAAATTCTGGAGCTATCAAAATGCATTCTCCACACTTTTCTTCACGCCTACCAAACATGGATTCCTCTCATAGGAAGTTCTAAAGCCCAACAAAATTCGGTTGTTAGCTTTAAGGGAACAGAAAAAATCAAAACCAAATTCCTGGAAAACTCAAAATGCATCCTTCACACATTTCTTCATGCCTAGCAAAATAATGAAAGAAAATCGTGAAACCATAAAGATCCTTTATGCGGCTTTTGAATTGAGAAGGAAGAAGATGAAAGCTCTTGCTCTTCCGCCAAGGAAGAAAAAAAAATAAAGAACAGCGAGGTTTGACGTTCACGCCCAACGAAGACGGTGGAACGAAGACGGTGGGGTAAAGCATACCTTACGAATCAGAAAGAGAAATCGAAAGGAACACGGTCCGATCTCCTTTAGGGTGTAGAAATTCGATCGCAGGCAACGAACCAGGGAGGGAGAGTGCGAGAGGGGTATCTAGGGCAGAGATGATAACCGAACGCGGGACGCGGGTCTTGACCCGCGTCGAAGCCCTTAAGAAATCCAGCGAAGCGGGACGTAGTGTGATCATAATAATCCGGGCTAACGTTCACCCAAACACTGCGGCGACGTTTTCAAAACGCCGCCGAACCTAAATAATCTGCCTCAAACGGGCCCTTATTCTTGTATTATTCGTGTGTTATTCGTGTGTTATTCCTGTGTTACTGGTGTTACTGGTGTGTTACTCTGTTACTCATGTGTTATTCCCGTGTTATTCATGTATTATTGATGTGTTACCTCTTATGATGTGTTATGTTTCTTTTTAGGGATATCTAATACACTTGTGATTGTTATTGAAGTATATTAGATGTGTTATTTATGCATTATTGATGTGTTTCTGATATGAAATTGATGTGTTATTCCTGTATTATTGATGTGTTACTGATGTGTTATTCATGTGATAACACCAATTACACCGGAGTAACTTATGTTGAATTATTATTATTATGTTATAGAGGTTTTATTGAGGTGTCACTGATGTGTAAACAGAGTAACACCTCATGGTGAGCTTCATATCACATGAATGATACATCAATAACATTTAAAATACAACTCCATATGGTTATAATAATGTGTTATTATTTTTTCAATTTGCAAGATTATGAGTGCAATGACTTTCAACTTTAGATGTCCATCTGCAGTGAGAGGTGCCTTGGATGCAATTAGAGATCTTCTTTCAAAGGAAACTATTAATAATTTAAAGGAAATAAGGGTATTTAATTTCTTTGACATGCCCCCATATCCCTAGGACAATGTCATGACGTTACATATTCTGAGATGTTGGGATAATGAGATGAGGGTCTTCAAAATGGGTGGAAAAGAGGTTAAATTACATGCTGACCACGTGACTTTGCTGATAGGAATGCCAAACAGAGGAGAGTCTGTTTCATGGAGGAAATGTCCCATATCAAATGCGGATGCCAGACAAATAAAGAACCAACTGACAAACTTTTTTGCAGAAGGAGCTTCCACCCCTCAATTTGAGCAGTTGTATTTGAAATTCATATTAACTAATTTATTTTTTCTTTCAAGCAATTTTCATGTGCCTGCAGAGCTATCTTCTTTTGCTGTAAATGTACAAGCTTTTTCGTCTTTTAATTGATCTGCTGCCATATGTGAAATAATCATCGATCAAGTGAGAACCGTCTCCAGGAAATTAAGGCAGAATAAGCCAATAGACTATATTCAAGGATTTATATTTCTTTTAACAGTAAGTATTTGTTGTTTACATTAAAACATTATTATTCTAAAGTTTTGTTTTGTTGTATTAACTTTTGCATACATGTTTATGGTGTAAAATATCCCCAGCTATGGTTTTAAGAGCAAACGTCTCTGTTAACTCCTGCTGCACCTGACGTTAGACATCGCATTATTAGGTGACCTCGCATTCTGAGGTGGCCAACGAATCATAGGCTGAGTGCTGAGAGGATTCATGATGCCTTTAAGAGACTTGTTCATGTAAATCATTTAATTTTTATTGCAGCTTATTGACAATTTTGTTTAATAGCTTTTTATGAATGTCTACAACGATTTTGACGAATACATTTTTATTGTAGGTTAATAACAGATTTTTAGATTTGAGAGAAGATGAAGTACAACTGCTCGCAAATCCAGATCAGGGACCATCGAGTCCTGCAAGACAACTTCCACACCATGAAAATACGACAGGACCATCTTCACCCAAATCATATGCCAAAGGTACAATTGTTTCTAGTGATATTACCCCAGTAGCTGAACATACGTCGGAGAGTGCTGATTTCAGAGTACTATTTAAAATGCTGAAATCTCAAGAACAAATCAGCTTAAATATACAAGATACAGTTACTGACATGAATAGACAGATGAATACTGTGGTAGAACTATTGTCCACCCTCACAGGTTTGATACAGAGATTATTTGAAACTAAGGCTGACATAGTTGTTGAGAGAATAATGTCCGATATAAGTCAAACTCAACTCCAAAGGAAGAAGTCCAGCAGCAGTGGAAGGAAGAGGACAGTGGACCCCCCTGTATCTCAATACCAGTTCAAAAGAAGACGTAGAAAAAACGATAATGTGGATATTGCTGATCGTGTAAATACAGATGTTTCCGGACAGGATCAAGAGACCGAAGAAACCATAAGACAAACACAAGATACAAATTCTTTGTTGCCAACTACAACCTATGTGGATGTTGTTGATCTTATAAAGGATATCGTGCATGTTGCTGATCCTGTACATACAAATGTTCCTAGATAGGCCCAAGATGCCAAAGAAACAATAAGAGAAGCACAAGACGCAAATTTTAGGGATGAGACAAACCATGAAGACCCCGAAGAAGTCAAACGAGCAATAAAGGGTGTTCTCGAATCTCTATCTCATTCGGTGATTACGTCATTCTAATTTGTACTATATAATATACCTTCTTATTTTATGTTTTCTAACAATATTTTTTTTAGACGCGTCTTGTCTCATCCGCTGTAAATACTGATTCAAAAAAGGGTGATTCCCAAGAGACCTAAGTTTCAGATGAAAATGTACAGACTGAATTCAATTTAGATAAAGAAAGCTTAGATCCAACTAGTTTTGAGCAAATCTCGAGTCAAAGCCACAGTTATAATGTAGACGAATATGCTATAGTTGTAATAAAAAAAATATCTATGTACTTTGAACCATATCTTATATGTTCTTATTTTATGTGTTATCCATGAATTGTTTTCTTTTGCAGCTCCGTCCTGTGGCTTCAACTCTTGAGTATCATTCATTGTAAATCATTGATACCAATTGAAATGCAGGAAGAAATAGATCAGTGCCTAGTCAGATACACTGCATGATAAGTAAATGTTCATCACTGTTTTAATGTTACGCAGTTGTGTTGTATTTAATTAACAGAAACCCTTCGTGAAACATATCACCAACGAAGCCGTTAAAGATGCAAAAACCATTTTCTTTCTAATCATTCATAATTAGCATTGGATTTTGTTGGTTTTAGATCTCAAGCTGAGAAAATGGAGAATATATGACTCACTACCTAACCAGATGTATAAGGGAAATACATAAGGCTGACGCTACGGAAGTTGTAAGTATATTCAACTCAATCAAAAGTAACACAATAACACTCGAAGAGTAACACCATACTGCTTCAACTATGCATGTCAATATGTTTGCTAGAGATGCTGTTGATGTATTTACAGTCAAAATCCATAAATGGTCCCTATCGATTACAAAACATGTACCCTCACAAATGAATAGTTTTGATTGCGGCATGTTCGTCTGCAAGTACATGGAAACATTAGTGCAGGCCGAAGAAGTCGACTGGAGTGAGCATATGGATTGGCAGGATGATATAGAACAATTTAAAACTGAATTTGTATATGATATTTGCATATTTTTGAGGACTTCATAGTAAATTTGTATATTTCTATAGGTTACTGTATATCGAATAGCTTCATGGTGTATTCAGGACAGTGAGTCTAATAGGCCATATATGGGGCAAAATGTTCAGATCTTGGAGAATGTTGGTGAGGTGAATGTTCTTCTAGTTCCAAGATCACTGCAAGTACTTACAGAAAAAAATTTTAGAATCAGATGTTTACTACTCTGCAAGAATCAGATGTGCGTTTATGTTTCACTTTCTACTTGACAATGATGTTTAATGATTTCATTTCTTTGTATATTTGTATACTTTTGGAATGATGCTTTTTAAAATAATATAAGGTAGAAAAAACATAAATCATGAATTTATGTTTGTATTTTTAATAAATATAAAAAAATACTTATCCTCGTTAATTTGTCCTATAAAATTTACTTCACAGAGTAATTTACGTGTTATTCACGTGTTATCCACGTGTTATCCGCGTGTTATCTATAAAATTTACTTCACAGAGTAATTTACGTGTTATCCACGTGTTATCCACGTGTTATTCACATGTTATCTATGTGTTATTCAGCGTGTAATACAGTTGATATATATGATAATCAATTTATCCACGTTTGACTAAGCTTAAGACAGAAATATTTGAAAAAAAACATATCATAAACCACCAATTACTTCTTTCTTACAAAGTTTAAAGATGTTACAGTATACCAACATATACAATTTCAATCAATCTATATCTCACTTATGGAATCCATCAATAGTCCAGTGTATGTTTCAGTTGCGGTGCATAGCATTCGTTTCAGTTAGTTGCAGTGCATAGCATTCCTGCAATAGGGGAGTAATACCAAGTTCAATTTGAGTGAATTATTTTATATAAAAGGCAGTCAGATGATACTGAATTTTAGCAACATACCTGGGTCAGACAATCTGTCAAACTTTCCTCGAATGCATCAACAGCTTCATGGCTAGTTGCTGCTTGTTCCATTCCTGAATGCAATGATTAAAATATAGAAGTTGCATTTTACATGGAATGAAGGAAATACTAAATAAAAAAAAATTATACTTTTAGCTTTCTTATTTTTCTCCCAATATCCTTTCAACTTAGATGTAGATGCTCATTTCGGCCTCTTTTTAGCAGGGTCGTTCACATTGTATTCTATATTTGTAACTTTTTTCTTTTTTTTGTTTTCTTTACTTCGGTCGTTTTCCCTGCTAGAGCATCCTCAATGTCTCCAAATAACTTTTTAAACGTCTCCCATAAACACTCCTCAGCTAACTCATTTCCTCGTGCTCTATTAATGAGTTGATATGCAAATTTCTGAGAGCATGACATGAATAGAAGGGCACTTGATGAAACATTATTCAACCCGGAGTCTTTTAGATTTCTGCAACCAAATCTGTTATACATGTCCCTTTTAGCATTGATGGACCACCGCAATAAGAAATACTTCTCCGGAATCACCTTTATTTTGTCGACACTGAGAACAAATAGTGCATGAGAGCACAACAGACCATCATCTCAAATTTTTTGCAACTACATGTAACCTCACAAGTAGCTTTGTCAACTAACACAGTCCAGGGCTGCCATGTCCCCTCATCATTCAATCTCCATACGTAATATTTAGCCTCATTCTCCACTGATACTTCAGCTGTAATCTCATATAAGCTTTCAATAGCTCTTATTCAAACATTGAGTAAAATTTTTTTGTAATGAGACAGTTTACCTCAACACGGGATTGATTTTAACCTTGGGCGTTCTGACGGACTGACCGCATTTGAAATCTTCATCTTTCTCGTTCCGGCGCCACAATTTAATTATGATTTCAAGACCGATAAAATAATCCGTGAGAGAGATAGTTGGCTTTGCAACACCATGACAAATATTATTGACCGACTCACTTCTCTGTGTTGATAAGATTCCCATACCGAATATATCCTTATTAAATGTTGTTGACCATCTATGCCTTATACGGTACATTTCATCTAACCAGACATTGCTTTGTAGTTCTCCTAACTCAATCATTAAGGACCACGTTTCTTCGAACTCCTCCTTAGAATCACACTTGTTTAATCATTTATAAAAAAAACCACAAACGCTCTTATTACGTATTCCGCAGTGTATTTTAGAAGACAGTTTCTTGTAGATATGCCATTGACATAATCTGTGACGTGTTTGTGGGAGACATTCTACAATGACTCTTGCCATTGCTTGTTCTTGATCAATAAAGATTGTTATGGGATATTTGTCTCCCATTATTCAAATGAATGATTTGAATAGCCACGTGAATAATTCAGTAGTCTCATCAGACAAAAATCCAACTCCAAACAGTACGTTCTGCCAATGATGGTTAACCCCCACAAACAGAACACATCATAAGTTATATTTATTTAATCTGTAGCTTGTATCAAAAGTTATCACATCATCGAAACAGTCATAATCCAGCCTGGATAATCCATCACTCCAAAAAATGCTTGCTAACCTACCAGACTCATATGTTTGGAAATCCCAAACAAACATGCTATCCCCAGCTTGCCTCTCCATGAACAATTGTATTAGAGCATTGACATCTCCCTGTTTAATTCTTTGTTTTCTTTCTCTTTGGATGAAATTAAATGTATCTCTTTTAGTGCATTCCAAATTCTCCACACCACCAACCTCTGTGACAATGAAATTGTATGCATGTGTTGCTCTGATTCCTGAACCTGTCATTGATCTCAACACATCTGCATTCAATTGACTTATCATTCTGCTGGAACGAAGAAGATTCTTATCACCACTTTCAACCAAGGGATGATTGTGATTTTCAATGAATTTCGCCACTGTCCAATTGCATTCGAAATCAACAACAAATCGAACCATGGCCTTACAGTCAGTCTTCGTGTCTGTTTTTCTGAACTTAACTGTGTTGTTAGACTCTTTCTTGTAGCCAGCTTTTCCACAAATATAATCTTTGATCTTGAGTTTCTTGGAGTTTGGTCAGTAGGTAGTATGGTCCTTCCGAACAGTGAATCCTACGTGATGTGCATAGACACGATAGCTTTCATATGCTTATTGCTTATTGTGGACAATACTGCTTAGAAACTTCACAACAATTGGATCATTGCAAACGTGTGTTGCCTCACAGGACTGCATAACACTATGATAACATCAGCATAACACAATAATAACACAATAACAGTAATAAATCAAAGATAATAAACAACATAACATTGGAGTATTACCAGAGTAACACCAGAATAACACAAGAGTAACACCAAACATTCACAAGCTTAAAACCATAATAACAAAAAAAAAAAAACACCATTATAATACAAAAAACAACACTGTAGAACCCAATAACACTATATCAACACCAACATCTACATTAGACTAAGCCAACTATTATACTATAGTAAGGGTACTAAATCAAAGGCAAGAAATAACATAACATTGGAGTAATACTAGAGTAACACCAGAATAACACAAAAGTATCACCAAGAAATCACAAGCTTAACACCATAATAACATAAAAAGCGCAGCAGAAAAACAACATAAATGTTACCATATTAACAAAAATATTACTGCCTTCCAAGAAATATAAACACCACAAACAAAATGACAATGCCAGAAACACAATGAAAACCCTATGCTAACATAAAACTAGAGATCATTACAGACTCACTTAATCTTTAAAGTTCAGGCTGAATGATGAGTGTAATTCCTCCAGCATCTCAACGTTCATGGAGACCTCCATCGAAACCTTAGTTGCGGAGTTGCGAACGGAGCTGCGAAATATTTCTTCACCTGCAATAGAACAACCTGCGAATAGAACATTAAGTAGGCGCGAAATATTTTTATGCTGACGGGAAATTTTTCAGGTTTAGGGTCGGGCCAGGTCGTGAATAATATGAAATTTATTTTTCCGTGCTTTAATAGGTGGGGCCGGGCTTTCCACGAGGCGGCATTTGATTGGCTACGGACGTAGGTCTACATGCGTAGTGCTGAGGCAATATTTCTTCCTGGCAGCTATGCTCATATGGTTTCTTGTTCCTTTAAAGTTCGTATTCATGTACAGAGATAAATGGAGCAAGCCAGAAAGGGTCTTGGGACTGGATAATGTGAGGGTTCAAGCGGCATTTGCTTCTGGCGTGGTTTGTGCTGCCGTTGGGGATGATGGATCCTTGTGGGTTTGGGGTAGATCAAAAAGAGGCCAGCTTGGTCTTGGTAAAGGAGTCACTGAAGCCGTCAATCCCACCAAAGTTGAGGCACTTTTAGGGCATGTGATAAGTAAGGTGGGACTTTACCTTAGTAGAAGATCGCATTTGTGACATGCTGTTGATACATAACGCGATATTTACAAGCATGCCACTCAATTCTCATGTATTCACATATCTAGCACTTAAACTTCAATTTTTATATATATGCTACCATATCTATGCATAAAAAGGTGATTTCACTTCTTAAAAGTTAAAATAGTGGTATTTCTTGCGTGATTTGAAATATTTGGCTGTTATAAATGTAAAAATCAAAGTTTAGGTGTTAGATATGTAGATACATAAGAATTGGGTGGTGTGGGTGTAAATGCTCCTTAATACTACTTAATAACTATAAGTTCTATAGCAGAATTTGCATGCTTGTTATTATTATTTATTAGAGGAGACTACTGGAGTGTTTTGGTACTTTTTAGAATTTTAAGATTCAGCTATTTCTATGCTTTTTCTTTGGGTAGGTTTCTCCCATATTTACTCTAGCAAGCTGCATATAATATGGTGCAGTGTTTGAATTATCACTTTAATACTTGCTTTCTAGGTTAAACTAAAAAATATATAATTAAACAAACTGAATTTAGTAAATAAAAGTGTTATATTTGTTGTGTGATCATGAAACAGGTATCTTTTGGATGGGGGCATGTATTAGCTTGTACAAGAGATGGGAAACTGTTTGGGTGGGGCTATGCAGAGAATGGGAGGTTAGGGAAGATGGGGAGGACATTGATTAGCTCGAGTTCTCAAGATCCTAATTCTTATAATTCGTCGGACAAGTCTCTCTCTGTCTTCGAAGTGGCTGAGAAACTTGTCGCTGAAAAGATGGAGAAAGAGAAAAATATGACAATAATTTGGGAGCCTAGTCTTGTTCAAGAACTAAGTTCCTTTGAAGTTTCTGATGTAGCATGTGGACTTGACCATTCGCTGGTTCTCTGCTGTGAGTATTTGTTGCAGTTATTGTGTGTTTTACTGTGTTCTCTCTCTTAATTACATGTATTTATTTTTTGGTGTTAGCTCAAATGATTATTTCATACAAAAATATGCTATATGAATTTTAATCACACTCCCTTGCAATGCATCTAGCAAAGCATAACAATGCAATCAAACCTATACAATGGCTATTGCTCCAAATTAGTTTTTTGGTCATCCCAAATCTTTGGTGGAAAATTGCTTTGTGAATACATTTTTATCTCAAAGATGTTTTTTGTATCACTTTCAGTAAGTAGGATGCCGTCAACATAAAAAAACAGTTTTAAGGAGCCTGAATGTGTATGGCTAACATAGATAATGATATTTAATACTATTGCAAAGGCAATTCTCGACAATGATCTTGGTGAACTTTTTAATCCAACTGCGTGATCTTTTTAATTAGATTTTTATTCTTAGATATGAATAAGTTTAATCTGAAAATTTCTTAGGATTGGATATACATTTAAAATTTTGCCTTATTCTTGTAACTGTATTTCTATAAATAAGTAGTCATCTTAGGGGATTCTCTGGCCTCTATGATGTATGTTTTTATTGTTTTTCTTCGTACAATTGTTACTAGATGCAGTATTAAAGTGAGGCTTGTTTTACATTAATTGGTTGTAATTCATTTCCAATACCCTTTATCCATATTCTATATTAGCTCATGACGAAGCTTTGCATATCACCTAGAGAATTCATCATAAGGTTAGGAATGCGTGAATCAAGTCAACTCTATTCGTGTTTATCTTATTTATTACATTATTTCCAGATATTTGTGGATGGTGTTCTTCTTTTTCATGATTCATTGGCAAAAACCTAAATAATTAACTGCCAAATACAAATTAGCATGTTTTCTTTCGTTTGAATCTTGTAATTAGGCCCTTAAATTCTTCCCCAACAATCAATCCGATCACCCATATGTTGCCAACTTGCAGCAGCACTTGCTCACACCAACCTACTGCCAATCCTGTGGCATTGTTTTGCCCACCAACTGGATCTTCAGGGCTCTAGGTGGTTGTTTGCTAGCAATGCTTCCTTCCTATTGTCATCTCCAAGGCGATTGTCCTCCAAGCTTTGATTTTTAATGTGGAGGAATTAATTTTCGTGCATAATTGTAAATTGATCAGGCTATATGTGGCTGATTACGATCATATGCAATTAACTTGTTGTCTTTTTATTTCAAGAAGGCTTATATCTCAGAGTTTTATACTCTTTTTACATTTTTAAATATTTCTATCTTCCATCTTAATTTCTTATTTAGAGATAAAATATGAAATGAATGTATTTGTGAAACGGTTGATGTAGCTCCAGTAGCAGACACAATTAGAGCGTCGTCTTAGA
>NW_018237447.1:0-32424 GCF_001263595.1 Phalaenopsis equestris | reverse complement strand
GAGCGTCGTCTTAGATGATTTGGTCACATTAAACGTTAACTATTTGATGATTTGGTTAGGAGAGTAGATGTTTTAGATTCGATTTATGCTAAGAAAGGTAGAGGTAAACCTAAGACTTGGATATGTTGTATAAAAAATAATCGTTAATTATTAGAATTATATGAAAATATGACACTCAATAATACTGAATGGAGAAAAAGAATTCATGTAGCTGGCTTTACTTAATGGGATAAAGGGTCGTTGTTGTTGGTGTTGTTCCCAATTTTGCCTTTCCGTCGATCACCAATTTGATGGATTGAACCCACTCGAGATAGTTGTGCCCATTAAGTTTAATAATCATGAGATAAGGTGCTATATTCTGAGTAGTAATCAACAAATGCGGGTATGAGAGGGGTTGTAGGGTGAGACGAAGTGGTTTCAGAATTATTGGAGCCAGTAGATGTGGCCTAATTTCTTTGGACTCTGGTTATCATTACTGACTTATACGATGCCATGAGAGAACGTGTCGTGAGTTCGGATGGCTATGAAGAAGAAACAATGATCACGAAAAAGAAACAACTACAAGTGGCTTTGACTACTGGGTTCCGTTGGAGCGAAGAAAGCGGCTTCGACTATGAAGTATAAACCAACAACTTTGAAGTAGAAGACAACATCTTCGAAGGAGCTGCACGACCAACAACTTCTTTCGTGAGTTCCTTTGCGATGGAAAATCAGATGATGCTTCAGATGATGCTTTTACGGAAGGTGAAGGCGCTAGCGACTTCGAAGGAGAAGGTGACATCTTTGAATGAGAAGTGAGAAGGTGCAAGAGAGGTAATGGAGAATGATTATAAATTAAATAAAGGATGACTTCCATATTAAGAAAATGATAATATCGGCCATACTCCCCATAATAAAAGAAAGAATCAAGAATTATGGCATATCAATAATCTCAATTGTAAAAATAGAAAATACTAATAATAGAAGATACTAAAAATAAAATCTTCCTAAAAATCCAACAAGGATCGTCTCAGATGAGTATATGAAATGCTAAGTAGTTTATTTTCTTTATTGATGGTCACAGTAGAACCATTTTGACCTTTCTAATGAATTTGAAACTAGTTCTATTTTTTAGAAAAATTCTCCTTTATATGAACTCAATTTAAAACCCAAATTCAAATCTTTAGGACTAATAATTTTTTTTTTCATTCCATTTTTAAAGAATATATCCTCCAATGAGGAATTTTCACTTAAGTTCTTATATCTATACTGTTCCATAAAATGGGATAGCATAAAAGAAAATCAAATTACTTCTAGAGTCTTGGTTGATCAATTTGATCCGAAACTGGATTGGGGGGTAGCTTTCCTTACCGTGGTATATCTCATTAATCAAATGCCTTCAAGAATTTTAAAATTCAAAGTTATTACCAAACTCTCACCTATGTTTATCCCACAAGTTGACCTATCTACACTATTTTTTATAAGGTATTCGGCTACTCTGCTTTTGTGCATATCCCTTGTGATCAAAGAAACAAAATAGACCTAAAGGTCATCAACGGCACTTTTATTGGCAACTATTCTCACCAACAAGGATACAAATAATCTTCTTCCTATACTTAAAAATGTTATATCACCATGGATTTCATTGTCTTATAAACTAAGTAATTCTTCCACAAAACTCAAGTTGATTGATTTTGAGGATGATCTAAGCATTGCCATTGCCTCTCTTAAGGAAAGCATAAAAATTCTTTCAATCACTATAACATTCATTCTATGTTTTATTACAAATTGTCTTTCAAACCCTATCTGTTTACTAGAAGTCTTTCTAGCATGGAAATTTTTGACTATATTCTAGTAGACTTAAGAGTGCGTACATGGAAAAATGCAATTCATCAAGAAGTTCTGGCTCTTTTTCTTGAAGGGAAGAAACTAGTTGGATGCAAATGGATATTTTAAGTGAAATTCAAAACTGATGGATATTTTGACCAATACAAAATAATATTTGTTACAAAATATTTCACTTAAATCTATGGAATTGGTTTTCAAGAAATAATTTTGCCAATTATTTAGATTATTACTATTAGGATAATTTACTCTCTTGCTTCTGTTTTTGAGTGATCACTCCATTAATTAGATGTAGAAATGCTTATCTAAATAAGGATTTAGAAGATGAAGTCTATTTAATTTTCATTCTTGATTTGAGAATATGACTAATATGAACAAGTCTGCATGCTCCAGAAAACTCTATATGGTTTAAAATAATCAATCACCAAGAGCTTAATTTGATATATTCAGCATTGTGATTAGAAGGTATTAAGAACAATCTGATCACACTTTTTAAATCAATAAGTTATCTCAATGTAAAATTTTAACCTTGATTGTATATGTTCATAATATCATTTTGTTAGTAAATGATGAAGAAGACATTCTAGTTAAAAAAAATTCGAAATCAAAGATCTTGATTTATTCTAATACTTCTTAGGAATGAACATAACATGATAAAGCAAGGGAATATCCATCTCTCAATAGAAATACATCTTGAATATTCTAAAGGAAATTGATATATTAATGTGGAAGCTTGCAAATACACAAATGGATCTATTAAACAAAGTTAGGTTTAATGAATATACCATGATTAACAAAGGTGGTACTTACAGTTAGTAGGGAAATTTATCTGCTAATCACACACTATACCAGATATTTGCTTTCTTGCCAAAGTTGTTAGTCAATTTATGAATAGCCTCACAAGAAATGCCATGTTGATATATACATGATACTAATATATTTTTTAAAAATTTACCTGGAAAATATTTGCTTTTCTAAAAGGGGACTATCAAAAGTTTTAAAATCCTTACTGATGCTGATTGAGTTGGATTTGTAACATATCACAAAATTACATCCAATGATTAGTTTATGTGTAAATTTAGTTCATTGGAGAAGCAAAAATAATTGATTGTAGCTCGGAACAAATTTAGGTTCATGACCTATGATAATGAGACGTGACAATCAAATTACCGTTATATTGCTAATAATCTTCTCTTCAATGATGGAACTATACATTTCAAGATTGATAGTTTATAATGGAGAAAATTAATCAATAGATCCTTGTTGATTACAGTTAAACAAAACATTGAAGTGCGACATCCTTATAAAAGGTTTTAACGACACACAAATTCATCTTAATCGCAAATTATGCATGATTAACATGAACTCTCAATTTAGGGGAGAGAGGAACTTTTAAATTAAGGCCATTAAATTTAGCTGAAAGAATCCATCAGACATTAGCCTGCGGCCAACTTGCAGCTAGTGGTGTAAGCGAGTAAAGTCAAGCTCGAGTGACCCTCGGCTTGGGCTTGAGTTTAATTATTTAATTGAATTTAATCTTGAGCTTGAACTTAATTCTACGAGTTTGAGTCGGGTTTTGTTTATTATAGAAGAGAGAAAATTATTTTAATTCAATTTAGTGTTATAATAAAATGACAAATATAATGAGCAATTATGAGATTACTCATAAGAAATCATTTGATATAAAATATAAATATCTTTTTTAAATATATCTAAAAAATTAAATATAAATCCTTGAATTTTAATATATTTTGAGTATTTTTTTTATTAATAATATTTTAAATGAGTCGGCTGATGAGTTAACAAGTGGAGTTAGGGTTGGCTTTAGCTTGGCTTATTAACTCATCGAGTTCAGCTCACAAGCTACTTATCGAGGTAGGTCCGAGCTGGTTCATGAGTCGGCTTGACTTTGTTACACCCCTAATTGCAACAACATCCCTCCCTTTTGCGCCGCTTGCCCTCCAGTCCAGCTCTCCATCATGCTGCAGGCTCCAGCATACTGTTTACGACCCTTGTTCTCCTCCCAGCTCACTCCCAAGGCTGTTGTTCAGGGGCCCTTGATTCCTAATGAGGACGAGATTATTTTTCCGCATTATTATCATGTTTTATTTAAATAGATGTGACAAATTTCTTATTTATTTTTCTCTCTTTAGGTGAGCTAAAGTCTTATATACTTACCTTATTGTTTCTCTATTTCAGGAGGACTTACATCTGTTATAAAATATGTGCTCTTCCCACTTAAAAATTTTAAAAAATATTATTCTTCTCCGATATTTGTCAACAGTCTTCTACAAACACGCAGCCTTCTTTTTCTTACTTCTCATGTTTCCTAATTAGCCATCTGTTTTCAAGTACAGGCAGCAAAGTCGAAGCTGCACGGCTAATTGCTGTTTAGATTTTTTCTGCAACAATTTTACAAACAAAAATGTTTCACATTTCTTCAGATGATGGCACTGTATATAGTTCTGGAGACAACACATTCGGGCAGTTAGGAAGAGAAACAGAATCATCAAAATTGCTTCCTGTCCAGATCAACTTCCATCCTATTTCTCTTTCAGCTGGGCTTGGCCACTCTCTTCTGCTGTACCACCTACCTTCCAATGGAGCTGCTCATGAAGCCACAGGGATTCTTTCATGGGGATGGAACGGAAGCTCGCAGCTTGGCCGCCATGGACAGGAAAAGGTTCCTTCTCCTGTTGAAGGACTTGAGGGACGAAGAGTGGTTTCAGTTTCAGCAGGGCGAGTTCATTCAATAAGTCTGACATCAAAGGGAGAAGTTTTGACGTGGGGTTCAGGAAGAAATGGTAGGCTGGGATTGGGGAGCTCTGCGGATGAAGCTGAGCCCACTTTTGTTGAGTGCTTGGAAGGTGTTGAAGTCCTGCAGGCTGTAGCTGGCCTTGACCATAATTTGCTTCTTGTTGCTGAGTAGCCTTGAAGCCAGCAGAATTGCTTTGAGCGAGAGTTATTTTTCTCCTGCAAACAACTCATTCTCTACTCAAAAGAAGAAAAGGCCGTTAAGGTAAGTTTTTTATTCAATATGATCATTATGTTTTTATAAAGTGAATAAATAAAATTTAATATTTATTTATAGGGGTATTTGCATACACACCACACAATTCTTATGTATTTACATATCTAGAACCTAAGGTCCCAAACTTCCATATTTATATTTATAAAACTGAAAATTTTAACATTATATAAAAAAAATGCCACCTTTATTAATATTTCAAAAGTGAAATAGAGCTTTTCATGCATAGGTTCATGACACCAAAATGCTACAAGTGTAAATATTAAATTTTAGCTGTTAGATGTGTAAATACATAAGGATAACATGCTATTTAAATTTAAGTATTTAAATAATCAATATTTATACATGAAAATATTTATTTCACTTTAATAATATTTGTGGTTTTTTTTTATAATTTAGTGTTAGAGATTAAACTAAATATTAAAATTTAGGTATTTGATTTGTCAACAAGTCTCAAAATATTTACCGACTATTTACATGGGACGGTTGAGTATCAGAGTTTATAGAAGTGTCAAAATAGTCCCCGATCATTTTAAAATTGATCTCTAATAGTCCTTCACGAGGATTATTTAAACCATAATTTAAAGAGCACGGGTCTAATTCAACACTTCTATAAACTCTGGGATTGAATCTGCTCCATGTAATTAGTTGGAGATTATTTTGGCATGAATCATTTGTGAATATATAAGAAATATAGGTTATGCATTGAAATTCCTCCCTTATTTCTTTTATATAATTCTAAATATATGATTTAATTTGAAAAAAAAAAAATAGGGTGAGGATATCCTGCCCTATTTTCATAAAAATATTAAAAATTTAAATCAACATCTTAATGATATTTATTAGTTTGTTATATATTTTTATAGTGACTATATTAAATATTTTTTAATTTCTCTACAAATTGTAATGCAGTAGAAATATCATGTGTTGAAGTGTTGAACTTGTCCTGATCAAAGTCAAGTCTGATGTCCTGACCTTTATTTTTTTCAAAATTTTTGATATGTTCCTAAAATCTTTTGATATTATTGGTATTCCACTTCTATATCTTATTAGCATACCACTCAATTCTTATGTACTTATGCATCTAAGGCCTAAATTTTTTTTTTTTACATTTATACCAATCAAATATTTCATAACATAAAAAAAAATATCAATATTTCAACTTTTACAAGTTGATTTACAACTTTTCGTGCATAGATAAAGTGGCATGCATGTAAATATTGAACTTTAGGCATCAGATATATCTAATCGAGTGATATGTGTGTAAATCTTCCTTATTGTTATATTGTAGATAAAACTAACTCGGGGTATGAACTTTAGGTGTTTCGTGGCGCCTTCTAATAAAATTTATCACCGGATTTATTAAATCCAATAAAATACTAAATTACAAAAGTTCTATGTATTTATGATTATTTGAATTTACTCTCAAATTTTATCTTTGATTCGGTTTAAATTTTAATTTACTAAATCCAAAAGTAACGTGAATTTTACGGATTTATAATTTATGAATTCGTAAAACATACTTGGAGCCAAACACCTTTTAATTTGAAGCACCCACCCTCCGAGCTTGATGTGTACTATGTAAGATTTAAAGAAAAATTATTGCATCATGAGTCTTGATATAGTTTTGCATCAGAACTTTAATCAGGAATTGTCATGTGTACAGACAAGCGTACCCATATATTAAATTAATTTTTCTTATTACTAAGGTGGGTCTGTCTGGATACGTGGCAGGCTCCGATTGGAGTCCTGATGTAAAATTGCATTAAGACTCATGATGCAATAATATATTGTAAGACAGTTTATTAATTTTATAATTTGTTTGTCTATACTACTTACGCAAACCTATTTTTTGACGTAACTCCATCTTTTCACCATTTCGAGCGCCATTTGCTTGGAAAAATATTACATCAGTACTAACGACGCAGTAACACGGGGAATATTCCCCCCTGTGTTATTCATGTGTTATTAATGTGTTATTATGTTATTATAACGCCAAGATTATTCTCAGGACACAATAACACATAAATAACACAATAACACCAGAATAACATGGGGAATTATTCCCGACAGAGAAAAAAACAACGCGGTTAGACGGGGAATATCCCCCCTTCCCCGTGTTATTCATGTGTTATTGTGTTATTATAACACTAAGAATATTCTCAGGACACAATAACACATGAATAACAAGGAGGAATATTTCCCGTGTTACTGTGCCGTTTTTTTTTTCCCGTTTTTTTTTTCGTGCCGTTTTTTTTTTCCTATCGCGCGGGGTGTCGTGGCGTGATTTCATTGGCTACGCACGTTACTCTACGTGCATAGTACTGATGTAATATTTTTCCCATTTGCTTCTGGCTTTTTTCAAGAGAGGTTGTAGTTTGCAGAAATTAGCATGTCCTCTTTCATTTGCCTCCGCCCCTCTTCCGTTTTTTCGTAAGAAATGACATAAGAAAGTTGCCATTTTATAAAAGATTGGAAATTGTGATTATAATTTTAAAAAAAAAATTAGTATTTACATACATAGCACACAATTCTTATGTATTTTCATATCTCACACCCAAACTTTCATATTTGCACACATAACACTCAAATATTTAATATCACATCAAAAATGATAATATTATTATTTTTTCATGCATAGGTTCATAGAACCAGAGTGCTATGCATGTAAATATACTAGTTTAGGTGTGAGGTATGTAAATACATAAGAATTGTGTTCTACATATTTGAGTTTCATATTTTAGTGGTATTTACATATATGCCACCTAATTCCTATGTATTTACATATCTAACATCTGAACTTTTTTCTTTTTTACATTTATACTGCCCAACATCCTTCATATCACATAAAAAATACCATCCCTTTAACTTTAAGAAAATGAAATACACATTTTCTTGCACAGGTAAGACAATATGTAAAATTGAAGATTATTTAGATGCATAAATACATAGCAATTGTGTAGAATGCATGCCCATCATTCCTTTGTTTCTTCATGTCTCTCAGTTGGGATTTTGATCAAGCCTGTTGAAACATCATTTTTGCTATTTTGCATCAGCAAAATTTTCATAAGAGACTTGATGAATGTGAAGAAAAATAAGCTAAAGTTGGGAGGATGAGAAGCTATTTCAATACAACACCTAACTTGGTTCGTTGTAAAATAAGTATTAATAAATCATATTAAACAACTAAATAGTTCTCTAAATTAGACTACAAATCAGGATTTTGGCAAGTTATGATGCACCCAAATAGTAGAGAATTTACCGTCTTTAGTACTCTACAAGGTCATTAACGAACGCTCCACAAATATGTCAAAGATTAATAGACACTATCTTTAATGAATTATCACATTTTTGTCTTCTTTATGCTGATAATATTCTAATATTTAGTCAAATTATTATCAAACACCTAAAACATTTAGCTTTATTTTCTCGAAAAGCTAAAAAACACGGGGCTGTCTTGAGCAAAAAGAAAGCAGTTTTTGTAATTAATACTATTGAATTTTTAAAACTTATTATTGATAATAGTGCAATAAAATTACAAGAACATGTTCTAATAAAAATTGATTATTTTAAACAAATTAATTATCAAAAAAATCTACAACACTTTTTAGGATGTATCAATTATGTAGAAGCATTTATACAAAATATTGCTGAATTAAGAGTTCAGTTACAAAAGAAGCTATGAAAAAATATAATTTGGACTTGGGCTTATAAAGATCAAAACATTTTACAACAGATTAAAGATCTATGTAAAAATCTTCTAAAATTATATTTACCTATACCTGAGGGCCATTTAATTATAGAAACTGATAGTTCCGAATTAGTTTGGGGAGCAATCTTAAAAGCTTGACGTAATGATATTGAACTTTTATGCAGATACAGCTCAGGTACCTACCAAAAAAAATTATCATATTAATGAGAATGAGCTATTAGCAATAAAAAAAATCAATTAAGAAATTTGAAATATTTTTGAATGAGATATTTTTTATTAGAACAGATAATAAAACTGTCATTTCATTTATTAAATGAAAAATCGTACATTTTTTGCCTAACAAAAGACTAATAAGATGACAAAGCTGGTTCTCTTCTTATACTTTTGATATGGAATATATCGAAGGAAATAGAAATACTCTTGCTGACACTCTAACTCGTGAATTATGCGGGAAATAACTACATATATTGAAACTATGGAGATATATGACAGCCGGTGAGACCAATGACAAGTCTAATCCAGACTTGAACAATTATTTAAATATTATTGAATTACAAATCTGAAAATTAAAATATGAGATTGCCTATGACAAAACCATTCTAAAAGAATTATTGAAAGTAAAAAATTTTCTGACTGTAGAAATTCAAGATGATGAATTACCTTCAATATCTGAATCACGAAAAATAAGAAATTTTGTAAATCTCATATTTTCAAAAGAAGCATCTTCTCTTACTAATACAAAAGAGATGGCTACCTTTTCAAATATTGAATTACAAGTTTTTTTTGATCATTGTATTACAGAAGAAGTGCAAATGTTTTCAAATAATATGCCTACTTATGTTAATGTATTGCAAAATATATTAATTAGTTCTACGAAGAGCATAACAAAAACAACTGATCAATGACAACAATTATCCCTCTATGAGGAGATAATTAATTTTCAGATTTACTTTCACAAAGTTGGGAAATTCCAAGTCGTTTATATATATGGAAAGGCTAATTCCGATATAATGTTAAGATAAACCCTCAGTAGGAAGTATGATGGACCCGAGTATTTCATAACATATATGAGACAAAAGAGTTGGAAGAATTTGTTAATAATGGAAGATGATATAATACATTAGAAATAGAAATAAGTAAATATAAGAAAATATATCAGAGATATAGAAGAACTAAAATACAAAATAAAATATCACAAGAAACAATTTGAGATATTAAAGAAATAGAAAACAATATCATAACCTTTAATGTGATTATTAACCTTCAAAACTTTATTTACTTTTCATTATGACCAAGTGAATTGTTAAAATATGTTGTGATCCACAATGACTCGGGAGAGCTATGATATAATTAACTAAGTTAATCACATTGAGCTATAATGTATGGTGCAATTACTTTGTAGAGAGATGCAGATGTTATGGAAATAGTCTTTGACGAGATCAAAATGAGATTTAAGGAATTAAAATCATTTTAACCAATCTTCTTTATGCACTAGGGAGATGTTAAAAAAAGAGAGTTCATATTTGTCACTAGTCCCATTTACAATTAACACTTTACATTTCCTATGCTCCACTCAAATCATTACAAGGGAGGGTAACTTTATAACTTGATATTGACCAATACAAGTAGGTTACGTAGGATTTCTGTAGGATTTGTCATTTAAAATAGTTGGCAATTTAGTAGGAGTAATTTGTAGAATTGTAACTTAATTTTAATTTTAGGATAAAAACAAAACTAGTAGGCTAGAACTTTTCCCAAGTCTAATTCCCTCGTTTCCTTTGGGATCGACTTTCCGGACTAAAAAATATGATATTACTGATACAACACATACACTTGCGTTAGCTCCCAAAGTGTGAGTGCACCTGGAAGTGGTATAACCCAACATTCTTAAGCCCAAAGAGTATACATTATAACCATACATTCCCTCATAAGTAATAAAAACTATTTTTTTTGCATCGGCAGGATGCATCTTGATTTGATTGTACCTATAAAAAGCATTCATGAAGCTCATCACAACGTGTCCGACCAGTGAATCCACCTACGCGTCGATCCTTGTAATGGATAACTATCTTTAGGACAGGCGGTGTTCATGTTATTGAAGTCTATGCAAATCTGCCTTTTACCATTAGACATTTGCACAATTACCACGTTGGATACCCATGTCAGATATTGTACCTTACAGATATAACTCGCCTCTAGCAACTTCTTTACTTCTTCTCGAATTGGCTCAACTAAGGCGGCGGTAATGCCCTCAGCTTCCGCTTCACCAGTCATACAATAGGATTGATGTTTAGCCGGTAGCATGGGACATCAATGGAGACATCGGGTATTTCAACGGTGGACCAGGCATATATGTCCCAACTCCTTAAGGGTTTATACGAGGAGTTATTTTGACCTGGAATAAAAAAAATTGCTGACTAGAAAGAATTTACCCATTTCTTTGTTGACAACTGGGATTTGGAGGGTGGACTCGTTGGTCTTGAGGCCGCCCTCTCTCTGGATTTGAAGATCCAACGATTCTTGATTGATGTTGATTGCTGCTCGGAGGTAGCATGTCTTCGACTGCTTTAGATCTCCCCGAACGATAATGATATCTTCTTCTCTTGGAAACTTCACGGTCATATGACTGGTGGAGGTTACTGCCCGAAAGTTGTTTAGTAGTGGATGACTGAAGATATCATTGTATATGGGCAAGGGGTCGACCACTAGGAAATCTTTGGATCTCGTGAACTGTCGATCCTTGTCCCCCTAAATGACTGTCAGTCTGATTACGCCAAGGACCTTCTTTCTTTCTCACGAGAATTCGAAAAGGGGGTTGGATGATGCTGCCATTTGCTGCGTCCTCAGGATGAGCTTGTTTAACACGATTTTAAATAAGATGTTCACCGAGCTTCCTGTGTCGATGAGTATACTTTTCACCTGGTCACTCATTCTGCCAGTTGGGACCTTCCTTGTCTACGAGTAAGTTCCCCGACAACCACAAACTCTTTCAACCTTTAAGCCTTGATAAAGTCCTCGATAAGGCTCCTATTGTATTCTTTCGTATCATAGTCAAGGTATCAGTGTTAGGAGTAGAACTTGTGCGGGTTCCAGGCCGAGCTCTGGGTCCTTATTGGTTGAGGTTTCTTGAAGTAGTTTTTGTGTTGAATGGCTTCCCCCTGTTTAGCCATCATGATCCTTAAAGGAGTCATTCTGAGTTGCTCCTGCTGAGTTGTTGGTCGTTCTTTAGGGTGGGCTGACCGTTGATTAGGGTATTGAGACCGTCTGCCTCAATGATCGCCATTGGGACTCCCATTGTTGTCGTGTGGGTTGTTTTCGTAATGCGGGCGTATGATAGGGTAAGCGTCGTCCTTTGCTTGCCAATTGTCATCCACCGATGCCCTCTTCTGTGATTGTGTGTCAGTAGCGGCCTTCTTGTCCTCCTCCCGATCATTAAGGATTCTTCAACAACAATATGCTGGTTGGCCATCTCAAGCAATTAAGCCATTGATTATTGTTCGCATAGACTCAGGGTGTATTTAAAATGCTCACTCTTTACCACCTGTGTCATGGTAGTTTGAGTGATCAAAGGTTCAAGGTTTTGAATTTCCAGCATCTCCCACTGGAATCTCACTATGTACAAATGGAGGGTCTTTGCCTCGTTATTCTTGATCAATAAGACAGCTTGGGATTTCTTTCATGGTTTTTGTGCGCTGAAAATATGGGCTATGAATTGCTTCTTAAGCTCAAAGGAGGGGATGGCTCCCGCGGGGAGAGCATTGAACCATCAAAGGGTCGACTCCCTCAACGTAGTGAGAAACAAGTGGCACTTGAACGCGCTGGTGATTTTTCAATATGCCGCTACCGAATCAAAAGTAGCTACAGGTTCGGTGGGGTCGGTGAGGCCCTTATACGAATTGAGGTTAGGAGTTTTGAACTTCTCTGGCTTTAGAAATTTTTCGGGAGATTGTGTTTTCTGCATGGTGGAGGGCTGTTGTTCGCATGTTATTGTGTCTCTCAATTGGGGCTGATATGATGCTATCTTGGTAATTGGAGTCGTCACCTCTGTTCTCTACTGCTTGGGACCTTCGACCGTCAGGAGCAGGCCTGTCTTGCCTGTCGTTGCTCGCTGGTCCATCCCAGCGCTCGGGCGCTTGGTGACTATACTCTTGAGGATTCCGACTATGTGCATTTTGGCTTCCTCTAGTCAGAGCTTCTTGAAAAGCACCCACCATATGTTCTCTCATCTCTTGCATCAATTGTTCTTTCATCTCTATTACTTGCGACCACACCATCTCTCTTGTCCTATCCACATCTACGAATTGGTTCCATTTTTCTTGGACATTTGTTTTGCCGCTGTACTGTGCTCCTCTTCTTGTTGTCTTCTTGTTTCCACGCTCACCGCACCTTTTAGGGGTTTGAACAAAAAAAGTGTCTTGGCCATACTCAAGAAATTGAGCGCGTGAAGGAAATGAATGAGAAAAGTGAACAGTAAAAATAAGTTTCTAGAATCTTTTATGATGAAATGGTCTCTTATTTATAGGTATAGGAGACACCAATTACCTTTTGGCCCTTTCCTATGTGAATAAATGTAGGGGCATGATGGTCATTTACATGCTACATTTAATTAGGCTAATAAAAAATTATTGATTAACGACAACATGCTTCTTATTCGTTTCGTATTTGTCCGCTTGGTGATGATAGGCCAAACCACGTGAAGATAGTGTGAGGGTTCCTTGGTTGGATATTCCCATGGCTTCTTCTCGAATTCTCGCCTCATTCGTCGAATGATAAGGCACCTTTCGTTCGGCCCACCCTGCGGGTATTCTCATTGGACCTCCTCATTGATCGGTCCACTGACTACGCGAACGACTCGACAGAGTTCTTTGACGATCTCCTGAATTTGGCATTAATCTTTTTTATTATTCAATTTATTTTGTTGATCTCATGAACTCGACAGAGTTCCTTAACCCTGTAGGTGCTTATCAGTTTGTCGATTACTGACTCAAAAGTTGCCACATGGTCGGCGGGTCGGCGAGGCCCTTATATGAATTGAGGTTAAAGATTTTGAACTTCTGAAGCTTCATAAATTTGCCGGGAGAAGGCGTTTTCCGCATGGTGGAGAGCTATTGTTCGCATGGTCCGGTGTCTCTCAATTAGGGCTGATCTGATGCTATCTTGGTAATGAGATCTACTGATTGGGACCTTCAACCGTCGGGAACTGGCTCGTCTTGTCTTTCGTTGGCCGCTGGTCCATCCCGATGCTCAGGCTCTTGATAACTATACTCCTGAGGATTTTTGCTCTGTGTATTTTGGCTTCCTTTGGTCAGGACTTCCTGAAAAGCACCCACCATATGTTCTCTCATCTCCAACATCAATTGTTCTTTCTTCTCCATTACTGGCTGCCGCACAATCTCTCGTGTTATCCGCATCCACAACTTGGTTCCATTTTTCTTGAACATTTACTTTGCCACCGCGCTGTGTTCCTCTTCTAGTTGTCCGCATGATTCCACGCTCACCGCACATTTTAAGGGGTTGAACCAAAAAATGTCCTAGAATCACGCTTGAGGAATAGAACATGTGATGCAAATGAATGAGAAAAGAGTGAACAATAAAAATAGGCGTCTAGAGTCTTTTCCTATGAAATGGTCCCCTATTTATATGTATAGGAGACACTTTGAGTTTCCTGTGTAAGAAAATGTAGGGATTTTGCTGTCATTTACCTGGTACATTTAATTAGGCTAATAAACAATTATTGATTAACGACGACATACTTCTTATTCGTCGACCCGTGTTTGTCCGCTTGGTGATGATAGGACAAACCACGTGAAGATGGTGTGAGGCTTCCTTTGTTGGATATTCCCATGGCTTCTTCTCAAATTCTTGCCTAGTTCGCCGAATGATAATGCATCTTTCGTTCGACCCATGTTGTGGGTACCGTCGTTGGACCTTCTCATTGGTCGGTCCACTGACTACACGAACAACTCGACAAAGTTCCGTGACAATCTCCTAACTTTGACATTAATCATTTTAATTATTCAATTTAGTTTGTTGATTGGTTCTATCACATCTTGACCGGGGACCCACTTCGCCTGTTGCATTCCTCAGCTTTGCATCGAGATCCGTGCAGTCATGATCTGATCACACTATATATACCGGTAATGAATTCAAATTTAAATAGCTAAAAGTATGGCATCACTAACCTTGAATAAATAATTGTTCGAATGTAGAGATTGTCATTTTGAAGTTATATTGCATATTAATCACTTGAGCTTTGGAGATTGTTAGTTGCAACAACTTCACTGGAAATAAATAATAGCTAATTTTTTAAACGTTGGCAAGTTGTGAGTAAAAGAGTTATAGCTTATGTTTTTGTTTGACGGATATTTAATGCCAAAGTTGTGAGTGAAGAGTTATAACAACGGGGGGTGGTGAAGCCTGATGGGATCTCATTTGGCAAAGGATATTGACGAATTGACCGTTTGTGGAAGTAGGGGTGTAAACGAGCCGAACTAGAGCGAACCCAGACTCAACTCGTTTATATTTTGAGCTCAAAAAGTGTGTTCTTGCTTGACTCATTTGTTTAGCGAGCAGAACACAAGCCGTTCACGAACAAAGAGTCGTTTTGACAACTCTAATCACGTAGCCATAAGATGTTAGCCATAAGATGTTAAGGATTGGGGCAAGATTTAAAAATTATTATTTATATTAAAACATCTTTTGAATCTAATTTAATAAATTTAATTCTATTTTCTTAATTAATACTTTAATTGATTATAAATCTTTGTAGTTTTGTAGTCAATTAATTTTTTTTAAAATACTACTCATCAAAGATATATATATAAAATTGATTAGTAGTATTTGGAGCCAAAACGAGCTGAACACCAACAAACAAATCTTAGTTCGTGTTTGGCTCGTTAACTTATCCAATGAGCCGAATACAAGCTTCTTAACGAGTTGAACACAAATTGTTCACGAACAACGGGCCGTTTTGACAGCGCTATGTAGAAAAAGAGTTCTTGCACACGAAGAGAAGTTTATGAAAATGTTTAAAAAAATGACGCTTTTTTATATTATCTAAACAATTAAGGTGGTAATGGGTAGCATATTAGCTATGAATTTAACCCAAATTCAGTCAAACATAAAAAAAAATAAATAAAATTAAATGAAACGCTCCGTTAAATTCATTTCTCGTGTTCAATCTTTCACTTCTTCCATCATTTTTACGACATAAATTTAGACTAAATCCGATTGCAAGCCGCGATTGAAAGTCAAATTTATTCCGACATCGATTTGTTAAATCCAAATTTATGGAAAAATCCTACTAAATATAATTATTTACAGACAAATACAGACAAAAGTTATTGAACTCCGGGAGGAAGGTTTCAGGAATGGTTGCTTCCATCATTTGTTTTTACATTTTAGATTCATGATGATAAATGTGTACAATGCATCAAGAGAACGTCATGGTGAAGAAGATTCTATAGCACCCAATTTCTATATATATTTATCTAACATATGTTTTATTTTATTTACATTTATAACACTCAAATCTTATCTTTTTGGCTTTAAAATAGTGAAATACACATTTTCAGGCATTTGAAAGCTGTTATAAATGTAAAAATTGAAATTTAGGTGTTAGATATGTAAATACATTGGAAACTGATGTAAGTTTGGAAGCTGATATAAATATGTTTTTAACTTTAAAACATATGAACTTTAAATTTAGGTGTTATGTAGGTAAATCATTCTTTAATTTAACTAAATTATAAGAAAACTAAACAGATGGAGTCGCCTGCGGTTGCTTATTCTGTCTGAGCACCGGACGCAATCCGTTGCTCAATGAGGAATTATTTATAAAAAAAAAAATTAAGTTGAGACCCACTGACATACACTTTTGGTATGAGAGTATTTTGATTGGTTCATCGTATGCATTTCTGCAAACGGTTAACATATGTAATAATTTTTCGACAAATTGGTTTGTTTGTATTAAGACTATAAATTCATAATGTTGTTTTTGACGTTTGAGATTTAGGGTATAATATAATTACTTTACCTCGTACATAAGACTTTAAAATTTGGTTAAAAACATATAAAATTGCTTATGACAATCAAACTGTGAGTACGAGACTTAGTCAAAATCACTTCCTTAATTCACATTTATTTTTGGCATAGTAGTTGAGAGTGTAATCTCCCACTGTGAGGCCACAAGATTTATTCAACATAACCCATTTAGTGATGATGTTCTACCACAAGATTGATTAAATTGGTGTATGGTGGAAGACATTGATGTGATGAGGATAAGGCAATAATTAATAATTATATTATTTTATGATGGAAAGGCCCAAATTGGTTCATCAACATTTATGCCTTTGATCAACTTTATATTCATTTAATTTAATTTTATTGAGCCTTTTGTTCATTCATTCAATCATATGTTAGTTTTATATTTAGCTTTATGATGATTGAGAAGTATATGTGAGCTCTATGCTTAACTTGAAGTGAATTTAGAAAGATATACATACATAACACTCTATTCCATTGTATTTATATTTCTAACACATAAATTTTGCTTTTTTACTTATAATTTATATATATATATATTATATCACTTTTCTTATGCATGAAAATGTGTATTTAACTTTTTAAAAGTTAAAAAGGTGGTATTTTGATGTGATAGGACAGTTTAGCTAGGTTAGAAAACCCAAGTATCTTATCAATGATTATAAGAAAGCAACACAAACTTATGTTGCTAATAAGAAATGAGTTATGTAAGGTCACTAGCATAAAGGCTTCAATGAAGGATGTGAACTTTTGGAATATGATCTGCCATAAGAGGGCACAAAGGACCCATAATATATGAATGGTAAGACAATTGTAATTCTTAAGATTTTTGAAGTGTGTTATGAAAGCAAGTTATGTTTGTAAGTTGAGTAGCCATGCATTTTATGTTGCTATGCTTTAGTCAATTTATCTCAAAATTATTAATGCTTACATTATTAGAAGAATCATAAACAAAGCTATTCACTTATAAATAATTATATAGCTTACTCTTTGATTTATTAAATTATGTAGGCTTAGATCAATCTATAAGAAAAAAAAACTATCACTGCCTTAGGAATAAAATCATTTCTGTGTATAGTGCCCAAAGTAATCAAATTCTTCTTCAGATCTAGAATATGTCTGACATCACATAACGTTCTAACAGTGCCATCATACATCTGAATTCTGACTTCTCCAATACCAACTATATTGCAGCATCTATCATCACCCAAATAGACTGAGCCAAAATTAGTTGACCTGTATGAAGTAAACCACTATCTGTTAGGTGTTATGTGATAAGAACACCCTGAATCAAGAATCCATGCATCTGTGAACTGAGTTGATGAAACTGAGAGCATATCGCCGTTACTGCAATCTGAATTTTCACTCTGCACCACATTTACAGACTTCGATGAAATATCACCTTTCTCCCCAGTCTGCTTCTTCAGCTTTGGACAATCTCGCTTCATATGACCTGGCTCTTTGCACTTGTAGCAATGAATTTCCTTTTTGCCTCTAGACTTTGATCTGGAATTTCGCCTTCCAAATCCCTCCTCTTTCTTCCTTCCACGATCCTGCTTACTCTTAACATATAAACTGTCACCAATAGATCTTCCCCCTGCATTCTGCTTCCGCTGGTTGTGAGCCAACAACGCTGCAGTAATCTCATCAACTTTGATAGTCTATTTCCCATATGTCAGAGTAGTCACCAGGTGTTCATAGGAAAATGACAATGAACACAACAAAATCATCGCTCGATCTTCATCATCAATACTCACATCCAGTCGCGACAGGTCTGTGATTATTTGATTGAAGCCATTAACTTGCTGCGCCAGATCAGAACATTCATGATCTTCAGCCCATACAACTTTTACTTCAGATATAACTTGTTCGTCAGAGATTTTGCCATAAACTGAGTTTCCAATTTCTTCCAAACTTCTCCTGGAGATTTCAGATTCATCACATGATACATAACCTCATCTGATAGACATAGTCGTATCGTCGCTGCCGCTCGCTGTTGCAATTCTTCCCAATCTTCATCCTCCATGACATCTGGTTTCGTCGCCCGCAAAGCTCTCAAGATTCCCTGTTGCGCCAACAGATTTTTCACCCTCGTTTGTCACAATCCGAAGTTACCGGTTCCGTCGAACTTCACCACCTCGAATTTCGTACCAAAAAATGCCATCTGAAAATTATTCCTGCAACAAAACTTTTTGTAAAAAAAATTCCTCTGTAAAAATCTTTAGAATTAGAACCTTTTGGTTTTTTTTTTTTTTGAAAAAAAAGAAAGAAAAAAAATTTGAAATCTTCAAGCAAAACAAAAAATTTCCTCTCCGCCTCCAAGAAAAGAAATAAATATTTCCTTTCTTTCCTCTCTTTATCCAGCAAAGAAAATTCTTAATTAAATTTGCTTAATTTAATTTAAAGCAATTTAATTAAAAAGCTTTCATTTAATTTAAAGAAAATTCCCCCTCCAACAAAGAATCAAATTTTGAAGCCAATTTTCAGATTCCTCCAATTTCCTGCGCCTTCCTTTTCCTTCAGCAGCAGCCTCCCCTGTTTAGTGAAAATCCACACTGCCGCAAACCTCAGTGGAAATCCAAGATTCTTTGATTCCTTTTCTGCCTTTTCTTCCTCCGTTCACTCTGCGGGATAGCTTGCCGCCAAGCTCGCACACTGCCGCGCACGGAGATCAGTTCCGCACCAGTTCTGCCGTGCGTCTGCCGCAACTTCCAGAAGGTCTCGCCGTCGCAGAACCCTCTGCCGCAAACCTCCTTCGCGTTATTCTGCCGAAGCCCTGGTCGAGCACGTCACCCTGCTTTTCCGCCTTTGAACTCGCAATCCTCCGCTCCTTTCCTCTTCGCCTCGAGCGATTTAGGCGAAGGAGACGGGGTTCTCGATCTGCGGCAGTCGCGATTCCACCCTTGGCGGAGTCGAACGTTGTGGCCTTCGCAGAACCGGTTGTTTGCGCCGAATCCTTTGCCGACCTTTCTACTGTCCGAAGCCTGCGAATCCTTTTCTCCAGAAGCCCTACCCGCCGAAACTTTTTCTTCCCCTGATTCTGGCTTTGATACCACTTGTTCAGAAAATAAGGGCGAAGAAAAATAGAACCGACACAAATCCAGAAAAACACAGAGATTTAACGAGGTTCGGCAAAGATGCCTGCGTCCTCGGGAGCAGAGCGGCCATTTCCTTTCACTATTCAGAAAAGAGGTTACAGAAATCAGGAATACCTCATGAGGTTACTAACAGACCTATTTATAACCCCAAGAGCAAACCTATGTACAATATGTAATTACAACATTACCCCTGTACCATACCGCGGGACTTTGCCCCCGCACACCAACCCACATAATTTCCCAATTTGGACAGATTCTTCCGCTCCTCTTCGATCCAACGTCTGTCCCGATATGATATATAAGTCATACCATAACACTATGGCATCACTAACCTTGTATAAATAATTGTTCGAATGTAGAGATTGTCATTTTGAAGTTATCTTGCATATTAATCACATGAGCTTTGGAGATTGTTAGTTGCAACAACTTCACAGAAAAAAATATTAGCTAATTTTCTAAATGTTTGCAGTGTGAGTAAAGAGTTATAGCTTATATTTTTGTTTGACGGATATTTAATGCCAATGTTGTGAGTGAAGAGTTATAGCAACGGGGGGTGATGAAGCCTGATGGGATCTCATTTGGCAAAGGATGTTGACGAATTGACTCTCTGTGGAAGTAGGGACGAGCCGAACACGACAGAGCCCAGGTTCAGCTTATTTATATTTCGAGCTCAAAAAGTGTGTTCGTGCTTGGCTCATTTGCTTAGCGAGCCGAACACGAGCTGTTCACGAACAAAGAGTCGTTTTGACAACCCTAATCACGTAGTCATAATATGTTAAGGATTGGGGCAAGATTTAAAAATTATTGCTTATATTAAAACATCTTTTGAATCTAATTTAATAATTTTAATTCTATTTTCTTAATTAACACTTTAATTGATTATAAATCTTTGTAGTTTTGTAGTCAATTAATTTTTTTTAAAATACTATTCATCAAAGATATATATATATCTGATTAGTAGTTTTTCGTAATTGATTAGTAGTATTTCGAGCCAAAACGAGCTGAACACCAACGAACAAATTTTAGTTCGTGTTGTTCGTGTTTGGCTCGTTAACTTATCCAATGAGCCGAATACAAGCTTCTTAACGAGTTGAACATGGGCTGTTCACGAACAACGAGCCGTTTTGACAGCGCTATGTAGAAAAAGAGCTCATGCACACGAAGAGAAGTTTAAGAAAAGGTTTAAAAAAATGACACTTTTTTATATTATTTAAACAATTAAGGTGGTGATGGGTAGCATAATAGCTATGAATTTAACATCAAAAAAATCAAAATTAAATGAAACGCTCTGTTAATTTCAATTTTCTTGTGTTCACCATCATTTTTACGACGTAAATTTAGAGTAAATCCGATTGAAAGTCAAATTTATTCCGACATCGATTTGTTAAATCCAAATTTATGGAAAAATCCTACTAAATATAATTATTTACAGACAAATACAGACAAAAGTTATTGAACTCCGGGAGGAAGGTTTCAGGAATGGTTGCTTCCATCATTTGTTTTTACATTTTAGATTCATGATGATAAATGTGTACAATGCATCATGAAGAAGACTCAGGAACAAGGGAACGTCATGAAGAAGAAGATTCTATAGCACCCAATTTTTATATATTTATCTAACATATGTTTTATTTTATTTACATTTATAACACTCAAATCCTATCTTTTTGACTTTAAAATAGTGAAATACACATTTTAAGGCATTTGAAAGCTGTTATATATGTAAAAATTGAAATTTAGGTGTTAGATGTGTAAATACATAGGAAACTGATGTAAATTTGGAAGCTGATATAAATATGTTTTTAAAACATCTGAACTTTAAATTTAGGTGTTATGCATGTAAATCATTCTTTCTTTAAGTTAACCAAATTATAAGAAAACTAAACAGATGGAGTCGCCTGCGGTTTCATGGCAAGAGCGCTTATTCTATCTGGACACCGAACGCAAATTGTGTCCGGTGTCCAATGAGAATTTTTTTAAAAAAAAAAATTAAGTTGGGGCCTACTGATATATACTTTTGGTAGGGGAGTATTTTGATTGGTTTATCATACACATTTTCTGCATACGGTGAATGTATGTAATAATTTTTCGACAAATTGGTTTGTTTGTATTAAGACTATAAATTCATAATGTTGTTTTTGACGTTTGAGATTTAGGGTTTAATATAATTACTTTTTTTTTACCTCGTTACATAAGACTTTAAAGTTAGGTTAAAAACATACAAAACTGCTTATGACAATCAAACTGTGAGTACGAGACTTAGTCAAAATCACTTCCTTAATTCACATTTATTTTTGGCATAGTAGTTGAGAGTGTAATCTCCCACTGTGAGGCCACAAGATTTATTCAACATAACCCATTTAGTGATGATGTTCTACCACAAGATTGATTAAATTGGTGTATGGTGGAAGACATTGATGTGATGAGGATAAGGCAATAATTAATAATTATATTATTTTATGATGGAAAGGCCCAAATTGGTTCATCAACATTTATGCCTTTGATCAACTTTATATTCATTTAATTTAATTTTATTGAGCCTTTTGTTCATTCATTCAATCATATGTTAGTTTTATATTTAGCTTTATGATGATTGAGAAGTATATGTGAGCTCTATGCTTAACTTGAAGTGAATTTAGAAAGATATACATACACAACACTCTATTCCATTGTATTTATATTTCTAACACATAAATTTTGCTTTTTTACTTATATATATCACTTTTCTTATGCATGAAAATGTGTATTTAACTTTTTAAAAGTTAAAAAGGTGGTATTTTGATGTGATAGGACAGTTTAGCTAGGTTAGAAAACCCAAGTATCTTATCAATGATTATAAGAAAGCAACACAAACTTATGTTGCTAATAAGAAATGAGTTATGTAAGGTCACTAGCATAAAGGCTTCAATGAAGGATGTGAACTTTTGGAATATGATCTGCCATAAGAGGGCACAAAGGACCCATAATATATGAATGGTAAGACAATTGTATTTCTTAAGATTTTTGAAGTGTGTTATCAAAGCAAGTTATGTTTGTAAGTTGAGTTGCCATGCATTTTATGTTGCTATGCTTTAGTCAATTTATCTCATAATTATTAATGCTTACATTATTAGAAGAATCATAAACAAAGCTATTAACTTATAAATAGTTATATAGCTTACTCTTTGATTTATTAAATTATGTAGGTTTAGATCAATCTATAAGAAAAAAAAAAACTATCTTATCTTATCATTAGTGCTAGTTCCCTAAGCTAAAACCTATAATTAGTATTTGATTATTAAAAAAATATAACTTCGATAATATTATTGATTAAAATTGGTATAGGAGTGAACTAAATGGCTTGAAGTGAATGTTGAATCTATGAATTGATATTAAATATATCTTGAAGCATATTTATGATGCAAGTGAAGCTACTATCACAATTTGTTTTCATTACTTTAATTAACATTACGATAAAGCTTTGTAGTGCAAAAACATTATTTGTAGTGCAAAAGCATTATTTTTGTTTTATTAAATAATGAATTATTCTATTTTTTAAGAGTTGGGGATATAAAGGCTTGCTTATATAATTAGAATTAAAAAACAAATAGGAAAAAGTATTTTATGAAATCTTTGATCAACTTTATATTCATTTAATTTAATTTTATTGAGCCTTTTGTTCATTCATTCAATCATATGTTAGTTTTATATTTAGCTTTATGATGATTGAGAAGTATATGTGAGCTCTATGCTTAACTTGAAGTGAATTTAGAAAGATATACATACATAACACTCTATTCCATTGTATTTATATTTCTAACACATAAATTTTGCTTTTTTACTTATATATATCACTTTTCTTATGCATGAAAATGTGTATTTAACTTTTTAAAAGTTAAAAAGGTGGTATTTTGATGTGATAGGACAGTTTAGCTAGGTTAGAAAACCCAAGTATCTTATCAATGATTATAAGAAAGCAACACAAACTTATGTTGCTAATAAGAAATGAGTTATGTAAGGTCACTAGCATAAAGGCTTCAATGAAGGATGTGAACTTTTGGAATATGATCTGCCATAAGAGGGCACAAAGGACCCATAATATATGAATGGTAAGACAATTGTATTTCTTAAGATTTTTGAAGTGTGTTATCAAAGCAAGTTATGTTTGTAAGTTGAGTTGCCATGCATTTTATGTTGCTATGCTTTAGTCAATTTATCTCATAATTATTAATGCTTACATTATTAGAAGAATCATAAACAAAGCTATTAACTTATAAATAGTTATATAGCTTACTCTTTGATTTATTAAATTATGTAGGTTTAGATCAATCTATAAGGAAAAAAAAACTATCTTATCTTATCATTAGTGCTAGTTCCCTAACTTAAACCTATAATTAGTATTTGATTGTTAAAAAAATATAATTTTGATAATATTATTGATTAAAATTGGTATGGGAGCAGGCTAAATGACTTGAAGTGAAGGTTGAATTTATAAAATGATATTAAATATATCTTGAAGAAGCATATTTATGATGCAAGTGAAGCTACTATCACAATTTGTTTTCATTACTTTAATTAACATTACGATAAAGCTTTGTAGTGCAAAAACATTATTTTTGTTTTATTAAATAATGAATTATTCTATTTTTTAAGAATTGGGGATGCTAATGGCTTGCTTATATAATTAGAATTCAAAAACAAATAGAAAAAAACATTTTATGAAACTAGAAAAT
Organism: Phalaenopsis equestris; assembly: GCF_001263595.1. NCBI lineage: Eukaryota > Viridiplantae > Streptophyta > Magnoliopsida > Asparagales > Orchidaceae > Phalaenopsis > Phalaenopsis equestris. The sequence continues at coordinate 8,007 of NW_018237447.1, read as the reverse complement.
TTAAATGTACGATCAATGATCAAACTTTACAACTAAATTTATTTTTAATTATAATTTGAATAAGTTAAATAGTTTAATTTGTTAATTCAACATGCAATTAATGAGACTAATCTTGGGATTGAAATGTATGATGTTATACAGTAGAAATGCATCAACACAAATCGCAAGAAGATCCAACATACTAGGAGATAAAAAAGTATTGCTAAAGAGGGCCCACATGATAAAGACTAGAGGACCCACTTGATCAGGTGTAGCCTTCCTGATTCGGGGCTAGAAGCTAATCGAGACACCTGAACAAAGGACATAGGCTAAGTAGAGGTATCGACCTACCTCTCGCCATAACCTAACTCAAAGGAAGAATTCAACATTGCCCGCCATCTTATGGACAACCTTGATATTCCTTATCACTGGCCATAATAAAATCACTCAGAGCATCCTAAAGGATCCCCTTATCAAAAAGCGAGCTATCTTCACCCTCTACGTGATAGCCTAGTCTTACTTTGTTGATAAGAGTTCCTCTTACAAGGATCAATAGATGACAGATAGACTCGAATAACTGGATGACAAAGCCGAGTCAATCGAGTCAAGTCTTGCCAGCCCAAAAACCATCAAAGGCTGAATAACAACCCTAATTCAGGAAAGTTGGTTAAGCAGGCCTTGCCAAACAAAAACCCATCAAATTCAGTAGTCCGTGTTAGAGAGTAGCAAACTGAAGGCCTATACATGTAAAATACCTAAAATATTCTATAACGCCCCATTAAAACTTGGGAGAATATATAATTTAATATATTGTACTCCCTTCTCTATAAATAGAAAAATCGTTTCATGAGAAAGGACTAATTAAAAATTCAAATTACTGTTCATTATTATGCTTTCCCTTTATCTCTCTCTCTCCCTCCCTCCCTCTCCTATCTTACCATCTATTCTTTGGGTGTGGTTCATGGATAAATCAGAATTCTACATCATAAATGGTATGGTGAACATAGATCATGCCATAGACAAGAAGAGGCGTAGCACATGAAGAAGAAAGCCCCAATACATACACTGATAATATGGAGCGCATCAGGCAGTTTGCGTAGCAACAAATCTAAAAGTTGAATGACTAGATGATGGATGCCCTCAGAGAGGCATTGGCTTGGGGGAGGGAGCATAACCCCCAAGATGAAGGGCTAATGCCCAACGATCAAAGGATACCCTTACTTGTTGAAAGAGAAACAAATTCCTAATATTTTGATAGTGGTTGACACCAATAGATAAATAGTAATTCAGGCAGTTGAAAGAGAAACAAATTCCTAATATTTTGATAGTATTGGGTTGACACCAATAGATAAATAGTAATTCAGGCACATTAAGGCACCTCACCAGCTAGAGAATGCATTCTCTTAGTAGATTTCTAAAGTCCAGCTTCCAAAAAGATTCAAAATTCCTACTCTAGAATCTTACAAGGGAAACAGATCCATTCGATCACGTAGTTTCATTCGAGCTGTCGATTGTCTGTTTATTAAAGATTGCTGATGCACTGAAGTGACAATTTTTTCTTCACCATGCAGTTGAGGGAGTTATCCCATTGTTGGTTCAACGGATTACTATTCAGGGTGATCGCCTTGTTTGATGACTTCAAAATGATGTTTGTAGCATAGTTTACGAGTAACCATAATCCTTAAAATTGTTCATAAGCCCTTTTGTAGATAAGAAAGGGAAAGAAGAGCTTTTGCTTGTTCACTGATTGATTCTAAATGGAGATATTTGAAGTATGGGATCTAGAACATGCGGTAGCACATGCTTCCCTTGACCAAGGGCTTAAGGAAAGTCTGTTTTGGTGTACTTTAGCTCTGTAGCAACCAAAGACCTTCGCTAAGTTATTGGTGTTAGCCAACAACCATATATCAGCCAAAAAATACAACTCCATCCCACTTTTATTAGAGTAGAGTTTTCCACCCATCGTCTGTAGAAGAGAAACCCTAAGGATGATAGATGGAGAGCAAAATATGATTCACATCATTCCACTTGCCCATGTTATGAAGACAATCAACCTAACAAGGATTACAAGCTAGCGAACAAACCCTAAAACTATGGGATTTAGACCCGATACCGTGAACATCAATAGGCTTGGTACAATGAGCGATTGTTACCCATCATGAAGAGCCCATGATGACCCCATTATGGGTTTTAGTGGCCAAGATAGTAGAGGCCATCAAAATAAGGATTATTTCAAGAGAGCGATCCTGATGAAGGCTAGAGCTTATCTTTGGGACCTGAAGAAGTATTATACATACCATAAGGATCATAACCATGAAACGAAGGATTGCAAACACCTTTAAAGCTTGATTGAGGGTTCGATCATGTCTGAAAACTAAAGGAGTTGTGGCATAAGAGGCCAAAACCCAGTGGTAAGGGAAAGCTCTAATAGAAGAGGTTTCAGATGAGCTAGTATGAGTGCATGCCGCTCACATTGTTGGTGTAGTACCAACCAACTTTAGAGGAGATGAAAAATCATCCCACCGAGCCAACCTCGAGAGGCCTTGGTTGAGAGAACTGTGCCCAACCACCTTCGCTATAAAATATAGCTCAAGTCACCTTTTTTTCATTTATCGATACAAAATCTCCCCCAAGGTTATAATGATGTCATAGTCATTACTTCCTTAATAAGTAACTACCAGATCGGTAGCATCCTTATCGATACTCACAGCTCCATGAACATCCGTTCAATTCAGTGTTTGACAAGGTAGGCCTAGGAAGTGACTAACTGATAGCAGTCGTTCACCCACTCTATGGCTTCTCTAATGAGATAAAAGAAGCCTTACTAATAATTGCGTAACCAGTCAACTAAGAAGAAGATGAAAAACAATTCACTAAAATGGAGGACTTCTTGTTGGTTGATTTGCTGCCAAGCTACAATGCTATCTTCGACCGACCCGTACTCAAAGACTTCAATTTGTCACTTCAACATACCAAGTAACAACAAAGCTCCCAGAAGATAGGGAGGTCATTAATATTCAGGGTAACTTGGAGTAGTCTCAGACATTTTACTTCCTGGTGGTCATAAGCGTGGAGCAGAAGCTACTCTATCTTCAAAACCTGTGTGAAGGGGGTCTCGAGATCGGCGAGAACACACTTGAAATTTTGATGACCAAAGGAGAACCAAATAGATTTTTTTCTAATAAGTGAAAACTTCAATACTGAGTCAAAAGATATACTGATCACGCCCCTTCGAAAGCATCAAGACATTTTGCCTAGTCAGCCACCGAAATGCCGGGGATACTAGTCAATGTTGCATGTCACAGACTATACGTCAATCCAACTATCCGTTTGATGAAATCAGAGATGAGATATTTGATTGGCTCCTTGGAGAAACCAATTCAGGACAAGTTACATAAGCTTTTGGAGGCCAGATACATAAGTGTAATGTCCAACCCAGGTATTGAACATAGTGATAGTGCAAAAGTGAACGGTAAGTGAAAGATTGCATTGATTTCAGAAACCTAAATTTTTCTTTCCCAAAAGATAGCTACCCATTTCCAAGGATCGATGCATAGGTGGATTCAACAGTTGACCATTTAGTGATGTGGTTTCTGGAAGCCTTTTCTAGATATCAAAAAATAAAGCTGCATCTAGCTGATGCAGATAAGATATCTTTTAAAATGAGTGTAGGTGTATTATGTTACAATGTAATGCCTTTTGGGCGTAAAAACATTGGGGTGCTTACCAATGATTAATGAATGTAATCCTTTTAAAACTAAAATGAAAAAGTATTGAAGTCTATGTGGATGATGTGTTGTTTAAAGCTAAAACGATCTTGAAGTCTATGTGTATGATGTGTTGTTTAAGGTTAAAACGATTAAATAACACATATAAGATTAAAAGAAATCTTTGAAACACTTAGAAAATTTAATATGAAGTTAAATCCAATAAAGTGTATTTTGGTGCATCAACAGGAAAATTTTCTCGGTTATCACTTCACCCAGATGGAATAAAAAAGTACTGACATTGATGAACTTGCATTTCCCTCAGAACACTAAAGAAGTTCTAAAGCTGACCAGTTAGATCATAGGTCAGAACTGGTTCATTTCCAAATTGGGCAAAAAATATGTAGCATTCTTCAAATTGCTAAGAAAAGCAAAGAACTCTACCTGATCAGAATAATATGAACATGCATTCAATATGTTGAAGAAGTTCTTAGCATCTTCACCACTTCTCCTAAGCCCAAAACCAAATGAAGAACTTTCTTTTTATTTAGGAGTTGGAATTAAGGCCATCAATTTTGTTTTAGTCAGAGTGGAGTTCAAGAAATAATTTATGATTTGATACAGTAACCAAGTCCTTCAAGGCGCCAAGCTCACTTAGCCCATCTTGAGAAAGCTAACTTTTGCTCTTGTTATTTTTTTTCTCATTGACTTTGGTCATATTTCCAAACACATCCAATATGGGTCATCACTAATCACCAGCTTATATCCATCTATACTCGGCTAGAGCATTTTAGTTGGCTTTTCAAGTGGGCTGTGGAGCTTAGCGAGTTTGATATTTTTTGCATACTCCAGACCGCAACCTAGCTGAAGGTAATAACTAATTTCTAAGTAGATTTCTTTTCTCCGAGCTAAGTGAAATGAATGAAGGAGAACCTACTAAAAGCTAAACATGGATAATGTATATTGGTAGAGTTTCAAGAAAACAAAAGTGTGATCAATCTCGCTTTGACCAGTCGAATTAGCGAGCATGTCTACCATTCAATTGAAGTTGGGTTTGAAGTCACAAATAATTCGGCTGAATATGAAACATTGCCATCATAACGAAATCTAACTCATAGCTGATGGTGAACCAAGTAAATGATGAATTTGAAGTCAAAGACGCTTGATACTTGAACAAAGCAAAATCAGAGATGTCAACACAATTTTAGGGATTGTCATGTGAAAGCTGTCGGTCGCTGGAATCGAAATCCCTCGCCCGCTTCGGATATATATATATATATAGTTTAGAAAAATATAAAATCAAACTGATCTCATACCTTTCATAGTTTAAATGAAAGAGCACTATACCTTAAGCGATGTATCTATCTCAAAAGATAAACACATGACTTGATAGTGATGCTCAATCAAATAAACTAAGAAATGCATGACACATGTTTGGTCTGCGAAACTATTTTATTATAAGTCGACAAGTTCCCCTATTTAATATGAAGAATTAAATAGGGTTTATATTAAGCTGGGTTCGTAAAAGTTTCCTATAAAGGCAATCCTTTATAGTTAATTACATCTTAGATAACCAAAGTCCCCTAAGAAAACTCTTGATAAAAATCAGGGGATGTTGTCTTCAAGGAGTTCAAAGAATATGACTTTTCAAAAGATCAGACAAAGAGGTGTGAAAGGAGAATGACTCAAATTTGGAACATTTATTTTTAAAATCCAAAGGAAGAAGAACTAGAGGATGTCACGGATCTTGAGGAGAACCTTAGTGACTTCTCAAGTTATTCTATAGTTTGATTTTATTTAGAGGAGAAATATTTAAATGTTTAATTTTACCAATTTTATTAATTAGGGCTTACATTTGTGCGAGACAATCTCACAAACAGTCCGGAAGATGTGAGGATTTATATCGTGACGAACGACAACCTCTGAATCTTAAAACATGTTAGAGATTAAATTGTATAGCAGAGCCATACAAAGACCTAAATATAAGTTGAGGATTTATGTCGCACTAAACAGACGACTTCAAAATCTTATGGCTTGTTTAATTTTAAGGAATATTTTAGCTGGTGTAGACACATTTTGCTGTTGAAGATGGTCATGCTGCTCATGATGCTAGCTATGCTAACTCAAAGGTCCTCATCATAACAAGTTTAAGTTTTATAATGTGTCAAGTGCTGATGTCAAATCAATTGTTTCATAAGGTTATGGTTATTTAAATATCATAGGACATATTAAAGTTGATTTGAGCGACACCGGTTAGGATCTCACGGTTCCCTTGTTCCGGTAACACTATTTTCTTCTGATTTTACTTAGCTTAAACGAGTTGTAAAAATCATTTAAACCGGAGATATCTCGTTAGTAACCGTGGGTTACTTTCTCTGAGGGATTCCCGTAAATTCAAAAGAACATTTTATGTTTACTGACAGTTTAAAGGATTTATGGTTACCTTTGGAGCAAATTGTTTTAGATATTTGAAAATGTTGATTAATTTTTGAAAAAGTTGTTTTATTTTGCAGGTAAAGGAGAATACTCAACCAAGCAGTTTATAGTATCTTGCAAAAAATAACTGTGAATGCGTACCTGTCATCTTCTCGACATTCCCGCTGAAGATTAGCTTTCACAACATTTATATATATATGCACGAAACTGAAACAAGAATAGTTGAAGGTGCAGCTAACAACTCCAAGTTATGATACGGAACGTCCCGAAAGGTTTTAATGGATGACTTTCTAGAACATAATATAATAAGTTTGATTTGTCCTTCAAAATATCCAAGAGATTTCAAATTGTTTGGGGAATGACCCTAAACCACTTTAAAAATCCCTTGAAACATTTCAAGTTCATTTCAAACTTATCATATTGTTCTATTAGTCATCTTAAGGATGAGTTAAAATTATCCCATTACTCAGTGAACATTGACATTTGAATTATCTTAAGAAAATCAAGATAGTCACTTGAGATTTCACTTGACAGTTACGTGAGTGGGTACCCTTAAGGGCAAGTCTAAAGTCATTTAAGAATTTTAATGCCAAGAGCTAAAGTAGGGTCTAAAGTGCTCGGAAGTGATTATCAATTAATTTAGTCCATCTTTTCTAATCCCGACTTAAGACAATTCTTACAAGTCGAACCTAGTGCAATATTAGGCCCTGTTGATTTCAGTTTTCAAAGTAAATTTAAGACAATTAAATATTGAAATGAAATTTCAATCCTCATCAATATCAAACTTAGCATCTAATCACCCATTAGTGAGCCTTAAGTGAGTGAATTACTATCTCCATAACTTAAGTCCATTATTTTAGGATCATCCTATTGAATTAACTTTCAAGTTATGATGGTCAGTAAAATTACAATTTTATCCTTATCATGAAAAGGTGACAAATTGGTTTCTACCTTTTAACCCATTATGTTTTAATCATCCAAAAATTTTATTATGATCAATATTACCCATTTACCCTTTGATTAATCCTAAAATTTAATTAAGACATTAAAATCCAAAATTAACATTTTGCCCCGGGGAGCTCCCCACTTCATAAGTTATCAAATAAAACTCAAGTGACTCACAAAATAAGCTCAAATAAAACTGCAATAAGACACAAGAAACTCTCAGAGAAAAACAAGCTAAAAAAAGTCAAAGTGGACTATAAGCCTTCAGGTTCGGGTGGGCTCAGATTTATGTATTCTCGAGGGACTCTAAAGGCAACATCGGTCACCTGTATGTATAAAGCCCGACATTCAACTAGAAATGTGTTCTACTATACCAACTTAAGAGAGTACTCCGTAGCTCAGTACCGGAGATTAACAAGTGGACAATCAAATTATATTACTTAAAATTTATATTTTGGCATGCATATAGGTTCACACATACATGAAAAGTAGTATCAATTTTAGTATTCAAAATACTTTTGAAAACAACGTGTCTGTTTATTATCATCTCGGTTCTTATCGTTTTTATAAAAAATATGATTGTCCACAAGTCGATCGCATTGTCGGGCTAGGAATGCCAACAACCTAAGAGGGCAAGGGTGCCCTGATAGTCTGGTGTCGATGAATGATATTGCCATCATACATTTCACCGGGCCTCGGGACTGCGTCCCAATGTTGTAGGATGTAATATTATTCCGCTCTACCACCGAATGCCTTTATCATCAAGGCGAACCCCAAAATGAACCGTCCAACTTATAGCCTTGCTTGATGGTCCATATATAGCGACACTATATAGGTATGCTTATGTTTCAGACATAAGCACCTAAATCAAACTAAGAAGCAAGGAAGAAAAGAAGAAAAATGGATTGAGAGAGAGGAGGGATCAATCCACCTGAAAGAG
>NW_018237446.1:0-216 GCF_001263595.1 Phalaenopsis equestris | reverse complement strand
CTCGTGTGTTATTGGCGTGTTATTCACGTATTGTTGATGTGTTTAGGGGTATTATTAATTAAGTGTGCTTTATGTACTACTCCTGTGTTAGAGGTGTGTAATTAGTTATGCTTTTGTATTATCCATGCTTCTATGTAGGGTTATTATTGTGTTATGTTGGTGTGTTACTCATGTATTATTCCTTCTTGTGACTGTTATTCTAATAATGTGTCATTA
>NW_018237445.1:0-443 GCF_001263595.1 Phalaenopsis equestris | reverse complement strand
ACGTGGTCGACTCGTACCTCTAAACTTTTGCTATTTACGAAAAAACCATCTTTTTCTTCTATTTTTTCTTTCTTTTTGCTTTTAGGGTTGACTAGATGCGGCGGTGGATAGGATATGTTAAAATCCAATTGGAATGCGATGACGGCAATTTCCATTTAAAAAAAAAAACGCGGTAGAAATATAACAAAATTTGTGCTTAATAATTTATTGATAAGTTGATTAAAAATAATTTATTGATAAATTAGGTGTGGTGGCTATTACAAATTTTTATTTTTTTTTGAAACGTAAGACCACTGTCAAAAAGTTGTTATCGCACCAAGATATGTGCGGTGTGAAAATGTTGTTTTCAGCGTTTTCAAAACCCATTAACTGTCAAAACGTAGTTTACCCAAACAGGTCAGATACATTTTCAAAACGCCATCACACTAAATAAGCTGCGCCAA
>NW_018237444.1:0-414 GCF_001263595.1 Phalaenopsis equestris | reverse complement strand
GAATGTTCCTGTCTGTCATTATTCCAACTTCATCCTGACAGGAAATCTGATGAATGAAATTTACCAATATTTAACAGATGAAATTGAAGACTAGGAAATGAGATGAAACGAGTCTGTTAGTTTTATGGGTATGTTAGTTTTTCTGTGTTTTCTGTGATACTTCTAAATACCATTTCTAAACACTGACACTTCTTCATTTTTGCAAAACTATTACCGACGATGAAGATTGGTAAATTTACTAAGAAAAGTGCTATTCTGAATTACTGCATCCAAATGGGACTGCCGATCGATATTGGATCTATAATTGTGAAGTCTGTTCTGGGTCTGTTCGTTCATGGATCAACTTATGGGCTAGGACATCCTTCAACAATTTTCTTATTTTGTAGTCAGTTCCAAGTATCTTATGAAAATTGG
>NW_018237443.1:0-339 GCF_001263595.1 Phalaenopsis equestris | reverse complement strand
AAATACCTCTGATCACAGAGAACTCAAAAAATCAACTTTTATAATTTTTCAAGTTATATTTTGTGTTTTAAAAATTATTTTAGTGCCAAAAAAGTTATTTATCTTTAAACATCAACTTAAGTTACCAAATGGTCTCAAAATATTTTGGAATTTTTATGGGGAGTTCTCTGGATCCTAAGAAATAGTGGAGATCAAAAATCACGTCATTTTGTTGTTTATATTTTTCAAAATTAATTATCATAAAAATTTAGGCTTTGTAAAGATTATGTGTGTTTTGAATGACTTGGCTCGTGACAAATTTTCCGAAAGGCTCTCTGGTCATCATAAACCTTCCAAAAT
>NW_018237442.1:0-403 GCF_001263595.1 Phalaenopsis equestris | reverse complement strand
ATCTATATATATATATATATATATACACACACAATGGTGGGGGCTGGCTTCTCTGATGCTTTGCTAGGGTTTCGGCAGAATGGTTCTTCTAGATGTTGCTAACGGTCTAATCTCAGCTGCTATCTCAAGATTTACTGGATTTTTCTTCTTACATCTCCGGTTTCTTCAAGTTATACTATTCTCTAGCTCTTTCTCTCTTTCCGGGAATCTAATATTCAAATTATTACTGTTCCATTGCTTAGCTTCACTTTTGCTGTTTGGTTTTAATTTTTGAATCTTGGGGTTTGTCTTTGCTGGTTCCTTTACTTACTCTACTTTCCAAACAATTTCTCTTTTGCTCTGAATTGTTTATTTCATCTGTACTTTCAGCTCTCTGGCAAATTCTATTCTGTGGTGAGTTTTC
>NW_018237441.1:0-416 GCF_001263595.1 Phalaenopsis equestris | reverse complement strand
TTCTCTCCAGACGAACGAAGGCTCTGTGTTTGCGGTGGTTGGCATTTCGACGTAGTGTCCTTCTCAGTGGCGCGTCAGGAAATCTATCAGCAGAAACACCGACCAAGCCTCCTGTCGGTGTGGTGATCATCAACTGCAAGTGACTAGTCCCTTCCACTTTCTGCCTCTTCGATGAGGAGTCTTCCCTGGTACCGATTTTAACTAACGACGGTAACCCCTCTGTCTCCGGGCGGCTGACGACGTCCATCAGTGGACCCTCGTATTCAACGTTGACCTGACTGTAGTCCAAGTCAAAGCTCACAACGCCACCTTGAGCTGCCCTTTCTTTAACCAGTGCGAGATTTAAACCGTCTTTAAAAGAGAAGACCAGCTTCGGTCTTCACATTTTTCTGCAAAAAGACAGGAAAACATCAGCG
>NW_018237440.1:0-235 GCF_001263595.1 Phalaenopsis equestris | reverse complement strand
CACTTTGCAGTCAGTTCCAAGTGTCCTACAAAAATTGGGAAAATGTACTTCTACCTTGAAAGCCTTTGGACCCAACTGAGAGATTCCCAGCTTTTGAATATGAAAATGACATGACTATTATAGTAGATCAAGTATCTCAGAATTCACTATCAGTTTAACCCTTACTTCCTGACAAGACTTTGGTGATCCTGCACAAAATGAAGAAATTTGAGAAGGAGGTACAAAATGTCATGAA
>NW_018237439.1:0-221 GCF_001263595.1 Phalaenopsis equestris | reverse complement strand
TTGGGCCATCTATATTGCATCCAAAGCCAAATTTCGAAATCTCATTGTAGAGACGTATTCCAAGGTCATGATTAGTATACTCCTTAATACCACCCTCTGCCCTTGGCACATTCTGAAATGGAAGAATAGAATTTTTTATAGCTCGCAGGGTATCAATCTGAAGTTTTTGTTTATTCATAGAGAAGAAAACAGACCTGCTCATTGGCTTGCTCATGCTGGTG
>NW_018237438.1:0-2954 GCF_001263595.1 Phalaenopsis equestris | reverse complement strand
TCTCACATATGTAAAAAACCAATAATAATTGCACATTCACAGAAAAATAAAGGTATAGTTGTAACTTCATATATCGAATCTCATTTCTCTATAAATAGAGTGTCATTTCATAAATAAAAGATTGGACGCGTTTTTATATATATTTTTGAGAATTTGTGATTTAATAGAAGGTATTTGTGTGTTTTTTTTTCATGTACAATCAAATGAATGAAAAATAATGGAAAAAGTAAAAAATGATTAAATTTGAAGAAAAAATGAAGAATGTGCTCAAAAGAACTGTGGCGCATAAGCGCCCAAAACTGACACTTACCCTCTAGTAAAATAGAGAAGCTCGCGTCTAAGCGCCCAGTACATCACGCTTACGCGCCAAAAATAGTTATTTGATGATTAAATGAATTTGGACGAAATTTTGAAGAGGTGTTTGAAGCAACCCTTGGTGAAAATATGAGAAATAGTTAATGAACACAAAAATATATTTAATTGGCTTTTGAAATGAGGCAACTCTTGGAAGATTCATTGAGTAGAAATATTTTGAAGAGACACAAAGACACCTTTTGAAAAATTATAAAAGAATACTTGGATTGAAGAACCAATGGGCGTCAATCCCTTTCAGTCACTTACACACGTCACTGACGCCCATATCCACACGCCGTCGCCCCTTTTTTTATATTTTGAGTTGTAGTTTGTATTGTAAGTAAAGAAAGAGATTTAAAATAACTTCAAAATTTTGGTGGAGAGGATTTGAGCTAAGTTTTTATCTTTGTGACTACATTTGGTTTTAATTTAGACTTCTTGTTTTTTTGTATGATTTCTACTTTCAAACTTAAGTGTGGTTGTATTTTCTCTTTGAATTCTGAGTAGTATTCTTTATATTTTTTCTTAAAATGATAAATGATTAAGCATTGGATGAAAGTTGTGTGAAGTATTAATTTTTAAAGTTTGAATAAGTTGTGATGATTTTAAACCTTGAACTTTATTTACTTCTTAATTTGGTCAATTAAAATGTTAACATCTATTGTGAGAACATGCAAGATCCGAGATGGTATTGTTTTAATCAATAAGTGGTAAGAATCACATGATAATGTATGAATGAGAATGTAATTCATATAATTAAGTGCAAATAAATAGGGAAATAAACTTTGGGTTTTGATACGAGATGTTAGCCCTCAGATGACGGAAGAAGATGAAACTCTAGAATGAGAGCTAGTATCTTTCGTACCTAACCCGTCTTCAAGACTATATAAACTTTAAATTAGTCAATGCTCTTTATAGCATTTTTAGTGAGGGTAAATAATATTACTACTCCTATTTGACATAGCACAATTTGAACACTTCTACAATAAAATTCATATACTTGTTACTGATTCATGAAAAGGAAAAAGATATTTTATTTATATTCCATTCATCTTACAAATATCTAGTTAAACTTAGTTAGTTGTTTACTTTGCTTTCAATTATTAAAAATTTACAAAAAGAATCAAATTTTCATTCATATTATTGCATATATAGTTCGAGTAAGAATATTTTGATAGGTAAAATTTGTTATCTAATTTCTTCTGATTCTAGTTGCATATTGTTAATTATCCCTACGGGTTCGATATTCGGGGCTTAATAAAAAAGTCTTTTATTATTTAATAACGATACGTATACTTGCGTAGTATCTCATATTTAAATATAAAGTTGTATTCTTATTTGCTTTGAAGTAAAGTTTTTGCTTATTCTTTGTTGATGATCAAGTTTTTTTGCTTCGTTGCAAAGTCAGAATTATAAGTAAGAAAAAAAATTAAGAACATTACTGCATACATTGTACTGACATATAAAATCGGGATCAACACATCTTGTAAATTAATGTTCATTGCTATACATTTCCCCGTCTCTCATTCATAAATGTGATGAGCCTACAGATTCACATAGAACTTTTAAACCAAAGTTTATTAAAAAAGTAAGAAAAATAAGAAGTTAGATATTTTAATATAAAAAAAATTGTGTGGTATGCATGTAAATGGTACTAGGATTTTGTTGCATGTATGTACATTTTCTTCTTCTTTTTTTAAAGTACATTTTGATGTTTTTAGTTCTATATAATGCAGATATCATCATCATTAACATAAAGGATTCAAGATGGAAGGCCAGTGACTTCATGATGTTGGAGGTGGCAACTTCACAAGCTTGGAGGTGACGAGGTTGGTAGATCACGGTCATGGGTTGAGTTCCGTATTCAACTTTCATGAAGGAATCATTGGCAGCATGAGAGAAGATCATTGTGTGTGCTATATGTGATTTAATTTTAATATTTTAGATGATATTAATGAGTTCTCACGAGAAAGAAACAAAGGAGAGTAACAAGATGAAATATGATTCTTATTACTTCATTAAGCATTACATAGAGTTGTGATTAATCAAATATACAAGCCATAAATACAAGTAGAGGATGGAAAGGTACAATAACTACAAGTATAATATATATATAATATACTAATACATATCATGTTAAACGCAGATGAGTCGAAGGCTGACTCGAGGCAAGCCCTAGAAGATTCGAGCCGTCTTCCTTCAGAGGCACTTGTAAGTCTTTTTAGATGTATATGTGAATAAATAATATTGGGTGTGAAATATACAGCTTCTAATACTTTGTCTATTATATATATGTGCACATAAAAATGTGTTGAGTGTAGATTCCGAAGAGATCCAACGAATCATAAGAGAGGAAGCGTGATAAAGAAAAGGTCCGCTAACAGAATATCAAGAGGCTCACTTGTCGATCGGATGTAACCATCCGAGCCGTGGTCCAAAGCCGATTAGGCCAGGAGAATGACAAAAAGAACGAACGAATGATTTGAGTCTGAACCAATCAAACCAAACAAGGCAAATAAGCATCCCAACTAACCATTTTAAAGCATAGTGAACATATCGGCCTACCTTCTAGTAGATCCAATTCAAAGAAATAGTCCAGT
>NW_018237437.1:58948-86938 GCF_001263595.1 Phalaenopsis equestris | reverse complement strand
CGAAGGAGAAAGAGAGAAAGAACACTTCCAAACAGTGAAATCACCTCCATATTTACTGAAAAAAATGAATCTACATTTCCACAATAAATATTCATCGAACTCTAAACTGGATCTACTCTAACAGCTCGATATTCATCGATATGGGGGAGAGGAGGGAAGAGCAGAGGGAGGAGAAACAGGGAGGAGCGCAGAAATCCTATCATGATCAGCAATGAAGAGCGGAGGGATGAGCGTAGGGAGGAGATATACCTCCGGAGCGACAGAGCTGTTAAGTGACGATGAAGGAGAAAGGATCGTAGCGCCGAAAGGATCGTAGCCTTTGAACCAACCGAACCGAAAAAGAAAAGGGGCAGCGGAGTAAAACCTAAGAGTGTAAACGCGGATCGCGGGGATAGACCTGCGATCCGCGTGTAATACAAAATTTAAAACCCCGTTTGCAGATACGCGACTCCACCACAAGAAACAAACACGAAGACGACGTTTTCAAAACGCCGCCACACCTATAAGCTGCCCCAAACAGGCCCTTAAAATGTAAAAAGAAAAATATTGCAGACCAGGTATAATAATTTTCAAAAGAAAAAGAAAAAGAAAAAAGAAAAAAAAAAGAAAAAGAGAAAAAAAACAAAGCTAAAATGTAAAAAGTCTTGAGAAGATTCTTGAGGTTGGCACGACAAATTTAAAGAAATAAAGAACTGGGAAGTTGTCTAGTAGAACTCAAGTGATAAGACTTTTTCATGATTCTTTAATAAAATCCGTCTAGTGTTATTTTGAAGAAAATAGTTAAGTAGGATTAAGATGGCTAATTTCACTGAAATCACTTTAAAAACATTATAGGCTTGTGGAGATATTTTAAACATCACCAATTGAAGAATTTTTGGGATTTCCTAAGGGCAGAACGAAGGGAATTAAGGAAAAGATTAGGTTATTAATCATTAAGAATAATTCCCTGAAATGATATTTATACATTTTTTTTTTACTTCGATAAACAAGTTGAATAGATTAGAAACCTACAGGTGTACCTATTTTTTTCAATGGGGCCCCAACTGAGCCTATGAGATTACTTGAAGACAAGTAATGAGATAAGTTTGAGTGTATTGATATGAGTTAATCTAAAGTGATTGTACCTGCATGTTATCATTATTTTTACTTTCTATTTCACTTCATTTATCATGATTTTATGCTTGTGAAAAATTCTTTGTGTTAATTTGTAGGTTATAGGTGTTAAACACATAAAACAGAGTCAAAACTGATGAAGTAGTGCTGTTTGGCGTAGTCACACCTACCTAGGAGTGACCTCGCTAGTTTCTAGCGTGACCATGCAGCCGGAAGTCTAGAACTTAGATTCTGAGTGATTTCTTGCCTATTTTGGACCTATTGACGGATTTGTAGAGCTTAGATTCTTATTTTGGATCACTAATGTAAAACTTAAATGTAAAAACCTATTTGTGTTATGATAGAGCTTCTTCTTGGTCTCTTCTTTACTTTTGTAGCAGAGGAGAGTTCTGGGATGGCTGGAGAAGAGGTTTGGGAGTTTTTTGTTAGGATTCTCTTCCTCCTTTGAGGTTGAGGTGCTAAGGGTGTTTTCTATTTTTTTTTTTTTGTATTTTCTTATAATTTCTGAGAGGTTATTATATAAAAGAGGAGTTGACTGTTGTAAAAGGGGGAACAAATTGTGTTGTAAGTTCTTACTTGCAATGATGATTTATATGAAATGCTTGTGCATTTTTCCAACATGTGTAGTTAAATTTTCTTTCATGCCTCTATGATTTTTGGGATGTGGTTTTGTGGTTTTCTCAGATGATTTTTTCTCTTATATTATTTTGCTGAGAAATCTGGTTTTTTTGTTGTTTTGCTAACCATAAAGTTTGTTTTACTTCTGATCTTATTAATTAGGATGTTAACATATTTTGTGATCTGTGACTCCTACCCATTGTGTAGAGGAACAAAATGGTTAACCGCAAAATTTGGATAACAATACGCATATTTTATCCGGTTTTGCAAATTATAAAGGGGATCCGAACAAATCTGCAAGATGCCATGGGGATTAAGGAAACCTTAACATCATGAATTTTAGTTTTCTTTTGACCTAGACATAGACATAAGGAGAATATTTCTGTTGTCAACTATCATGTAGGGGAAAGTCTAGTAAAATCACAAGCCACCATATCACCTAAATCGCAGGGCTCGAGCTTCACATATCTTGAAGAATGGTAAAATTTGTCTGCTGTTGTTTTTCTGTCTTTTCCAAATTCGTTATCTTTTGCTTTTTGGTTTTAATAGGATTTTAGGAAACCGCCTCTTGTTGTGATCTGACTAAATTAGGTTTAGAAGTATATTAAACTAGAGATTTGCCCCCCAGAATAATTCTTAACATTTTTCTCATAGGATCGATACGTGGTGCTCTTTAACAACATTATTAATTGACACGTATACTTGCGTTGTGCAGTTGGCTTATTTCACTGTAAGTTTTGGCTCCTCAACTATAAGAATCGGGCAGAGGAGCTTCTTACGAATGGAACCGAGAGATGGGAGAGGGATTCGAAGCCTCTGGAGTAAGAATCTTGCTCTTTGATTGCATCTAGGGCTAAATCACGCGTGGAATGATGGTGGCTACATTGCGTATATGTCAGATTAGGAAATTTATAACTTTAAAATTTTATAGTATTATATATTGAATTAATCAATTCGATGTTTAAAATTTTATAAAATTACTTCGATTAAATTTCGAGTAATGTGAAAACTGGGATACATTTTAAAATCGCCTAAAATTTTATCTATTTTATCAACTTTTGGGTATCACAAAATATTATTTATAAAACATTAATATGTAAAATTTCAATTTTCACCTTCTGACCTTATATACTCGCCTTGGTTAATTTAAAGCTCCTGGCCGGTCGTGACACTTCACGCTTTAGCATGCGATATTATATTTTTTCATAACTCAGGTCTCCTCAAATCATAAATGACTCATACTGGATGATATGAGTTGTCATGTGCCGAAGTAGAGAGAAGTGAAAGATATTAGGTACTTTTGTAAGCCTTGGGGGAAGAGTTAAATGAGATGAAAAAATGTCGACTCTCTTGATCATCTCAAAATGACCATTGAATGAGGTTGAAAATTTTTACACAGGTCGAATCTAGTAATTTCACGCATAGGCGAAACATTCAGAAAAACTTGATTTCCAACATTAAATTCTCTCTCTGGTTTTTCGGTCACAATATTTCTTTTGATGATCCTGGGTTGCAGCAGTCGATCTTGAATATGAAGAACCTTCTCTTTGGCCTGATCCACTGACGGAGACTAGATATTCTTCTTTTCCAACCTCAAACCGACATAATGGGATTTTTATTTCCTGCCATAATGTGTCTTGTATGACGTCATTCTCGGTGTTAGATTGAAAGCTATCATTATAAGCAAACTTTAATAATGGAATATAGTCCTCCCAACTATCTTTGAAATTCAAAATACAAGCTCTCAACAAGTCTTTTAACATTTGAATGGTGCGCTTCGATCGTCGGTCTGATTTGGGATTAAAAGTAGTACTAAAATTCAATCTCGTACTCATAGCTTCTTGCACTTGCTTCCATGACCCAGAAGTAAATCTGCACTATTGAAATCAATATCACTACATGAAGGATGCTGACGAATATAATTGTGGAGAGCTCTTATAATGACCATACTCTTTATTTATTTGTTGAAATAATATGTGGGCATATCTCGCAGACTAACTCATTTTCTTCTAAATTCCAAAATAACCTCTCAATAACACCATGTAATGATAAATATCTCATGCTAAATATTTCTTTTCTTCCTCGAAGTATGTGGTTATTTCTTTCAAAATCATAAATTTGATATTTTATATCAAGCAATTGTTTGAGATATCAACTTTGTAATGCATATCCAACATATTTTTCTATTATAAATATAAACTTTAGTATTGTACTAAAAAATTTTAATTAATTTATACTCAAACAAACCTGAAGTTTATTTGGGGAATTTGTATTTATGATTTCTGGTTATAAATTTAATTATACAACTACTATGTGCGTTGTCTTCCCATCCAACAATTACAAAAGTGAATCACTTACGCGGACTACAATGTCAAATATATGCAATCTTTTTTTTGTTAGACATGCGTGCAACCACATGTCTTCCATCAATTGCTCCAATACTATCTTAGGTCATTTAAATAACATATTATAATTATTGTGTGTAAGTCAATTTTGGAAAGATGCACACAAACCTACCTTAAAGTATGACATATAGCATTAATCTTATGAAATCTCTATAGTGGTACTTTGGAATGTATGGTCTTCTTGTCTGATAACTTTTGAAGATAAGCTGAGTAGAACATTCAAACCAATTGAAAAATATCTACTAATTGCTTCTATTGAGTGTTGAAATTACTCATTTTGTGATAAAATATTGAGCGTTATAGCTAACACATCTCTTGAAGTCATTCTAGATGAGTCATAGAGACCATAATTTTGGTAAAGTTCTTTCAATAGATCAATAAGTATAGCCTATGTCAGACGAAACATATTGAATTTTGTTGGATGGCTCATAAGCAATTACCCAAATTATTTGTTGTCAATGTATGTGGATGCCATGCAAGGATCTGGGTAATATATGAGTTGTAATACTCATACATTAATTATAATGCAACTGTAATAATTCTTATACGCCTTTTATATCAAAGTTATTTATTGTTGTTATTCTAAAAGAAAGCAAACACAATTAAATATCATGAATTAAAAAGTATTTTATTAAAAAAAACAACACTGGTAAACACAATCATGCATAGAAAAAACAATGAAATATGATAACACTGATAAATCAAAAGTAACATCTCCTACATCCATATCCGTCAAACATAAAAAACACGTTAATAATAACATAACAGTCATACATTTCGATGGTAAAAAAAGTAGCATAAGTTGTTAACCCTATGCCTAAGAGCCGTTGACATAAAGAACTCTCCTTGTAGGATCTTCTAACAACTTCATTAAGTACAATTACAACGACATATCTTCATTTATCTCCGAACTTTCTTTCAATATTTCATAACTTGTTGAATAAAAGTTGCATGTGTTGTGCTAGGCTCATCAGTGCATTCATCAACTAATTGTTTAATTTAACTTCTTAAGAAAAATGCACCATCTTTTTTTATTTTGTTCTATTCTAGGACATTTGAAATGACTAGTATATCCAACTTTGTTAAGGATAGGATTTGACCCTTCAATTGAGTCATTTGCTTGCTTAGAATCTACTGCTTAGCTATGTTCATGTGGACTTTTTCACTTGGTGTCCATGCATGATCTCTGGTGGCCACGACTCCACCAACAATCAGGTCCATTTTTTCTTCAAGCTCAAGGTCAAAACAACTAAATTTAAAATCTTGGCATTTGGCATGACTCACAAATTACCTGATAGTTGATATGTTCATATAGATGAATTGAATTAAAAAAATTTTGAAATATTCAGAATGTTTAATAATGTCTTACCTCTAATCTCTAATTTCAATGCACATTTATTCTTTTTTATTGTTGTTGCTTAAATAGCTTGCACATTTATTCATTATTATTGTTGTTGCTTAAATAGCTTGCACATTATTTCTTTTCTTTTTATATTTGAATTTTATTTTGGCATTCTTATCTTATTAAGCATAGAGTTTACCAAATATTATTATTGTGATTTTCAGGGAGGGGAAATGAGTAGGTTGATCGTTAATCAGTTGACATATCTTTTTGTGTAGCTTTCACATTGTATAGTTACAATGTTCATAGAAGGTGATATTTGACTTAGATAAAGACTTTTTGGGTACCTATCATTTTATACATGAAGTGTTTTAGAAGCTCTTATTAATTGAAGACAATTTTATACACACTTTTATATTTATGTTTTATAAATGTTAAGTATTAAAATATAAGTTTGCTATGTGATTATTTACTAAGACTAAATCTCCATTCACTTGATCCTAAGGAGTACAAGTGAGGACAATTATCGATCATAATTGGGTTGACTGAATTCATCTCCTTTGTTACACCTTTGGTTGGCCCAATATCATTGACTGGGGTGTACCATTTTGCTCATATGATTTGTGTTCATCATTCAGTCCCTAGGTGTTAAAAATTATGTTGTGTGATCTATTTGGGTTTGCCCAAGTGATTGAATTTATCATTTTGTTTTGATAGGTTTATCTTTTGAGTTAGCGTTATTGATAAGTTCAGTTAGTTGGATTATACTTCCTTTAATATGCCTTTGCAACAAAAAGAGAAAGTTGTGTGGCATCATAGAAAATTGTATAGGCCAGTTGAATTTTAGGGATTAAATACAAAAGGTTAATTTGATATAATGCATTAAGAAAAGTCTGAAAAGAGAAAAAAAATTGTTGGTAAAATTTCTAGAATTGGTGTTAGTGATTTTTGTATGGCATGTGGTAGTCAAGATACTGATAAATTCTACGGTACTTCTGGCACCTGGTTTTTCATGTTTGAATGAAATGTCATCTAAATTATCATGCCTGGATCGTGTGCCTGATAGGTAGTTTTTCTGGAGCAGTTAGTATAAAACTTTAGGCTGATAATTCTTTCCCTTGAGCAGTTGCTATTTTTAGCTGTATGGAACTCTAAACAAGGGATTTTATCACCTATACATAGTGCTGGTGTTTTTAGTAAATATGCCGAGGCTGTGTTAAATTATTATTAGTAGAGCTCTAATAAGGAACTCTAAGCCGTTTACTTGGGGACCAATTTATCACAACATAAGTTGGTTTCTGGTAATTAGTTCTTATAAATGCTGTTGCTTTCCATCTCTTCTAATTGATTCTGTGCTCTTTTTTATTTATCCATGTATGTACCACGCAGGGCTACTTTTTATTGTGAGAAGTGGTTTAAGTTGATTGAAATTCAAGCAATTATTTTTGTAGAAAGTGGATGCCAGTGAGATTCTATTTTTGAACTCACCTTCATAAATGATTTTACCTTTTAACATTTAATTATGACAAAATATGTATAGTCAATAGGATAATAAGCTAGAATATTGTTTTACTTTACTAATAATGGAATAAGATAAAATTAGCATAAGGGTGGAATAAAAAATGAAACTCATTGCGCTAGTACAAATAAGCAAATTGACTCTACAAAACAATTAAATATAGTGTGTCTAGGTTGTAACTTATCTCTGAAACTCAATTCCAATCATTTCCAAATTACATTGAATGATTGAAATAAACTAACCCTTAATGTTGCAAGACTTTGTATCAACAAAAAATTTAATTTTTCTGTTTCTCTGTACAGATTATGAGTGTTGCTGCCTTTATCTCTTTTTTTAAATGAAAAAAATGTAAAAGGTTGAATTTTGTAAAATTGTTTGTCTTACTGTTCGACATTCACACATAATACAAAGGAATTGATTTTCTTTGTCCTCTCATCCTGATTGCATGATTTTACAAGAATAACATTTTTTCTGAAATATGTATCTTTCCATGCTCTCATTTTGCTTTCGTTACTTTTGATGCAGAAAGCAGTTCAAGCGAGTCCAAAAAATAGGTTTGCCTGGCATATATGGGCATTATTTGAAGCTAATCAAGGTAACGTTGAAAAAGGAAGGAAACTTCTTAAAATTGGGCATGTTCTAAACCCAAGGGATCCTGTGCTCCTTCAGTCTCTTGCTCTTCTTGAGTACAAGCATTCATCTGCTAATCTTGCCCGTGTTCTGTTCAGAAGAGCATCTGCAATTGATCCCAAGCATCAGCCCGTTTGTTTTGTAAGAATAACTAATCACTTTTATCTGCAATTTCAGTCGATGGTTTAATCATTCTTGTTCTTTACTGTCTCTTGCGGATTCTTTCTATTATTTAGGGTTTCTAGAAAACGTATTGTCTGCAAGTTTACAAAGTAAATTATTTAAACCGAAAAGATTTCACCGTTTCTATGCTGAGTTCTTAATGACTTATGGTACAGCATTATGCTTTGAGTAAAGAGTAGATGAATTGATCTTCCAACTAATAGTAAAATTAAACTTGGATTCATCGCTATTATGTTGGACAATGTGCTTTTGGAAATTATCTACAAATGTGTTCTACAAAAGACTGAGCGGCTTCTAACTGCCATAAATGTGCATTTCCTTGTGACCAAGGCAACAGCAGAGCGGCATATGTGCTGGGTTTTTTGGTGGGGTCTGTGCTAGATCTCGCGCATTGGCTTATGCAGCATTTTTTATGTAGGAACTAGTAGCCGTGTTAAATGGGAAAACTATACAAATGCAAATGTAATAAATTGTGTGAAGTGGGGAATTTTCTCTCAACAATGTGCTGTCCTTTATATATGCTTCCTCTAAATAACAGTTTCAGATTTTTTCGAACATCTACATCTTCAAAATGCTTGTTATTTGTAGAATAACAAAATAATATATATTTAATAGTTAAGCGTGATATCTTGTTTTATATCAACTTATTCAGTTAATGCGCGTATCAATAGCCCTCCATGTATTATGACTAAATCCACTTCTTGCATGTCATCTCATCAATCCATAGGCTCATAGATGCCACCTCACCAATCCGGGTGGGCTACTTTGCTGTAATTATTTGTGTAGCTAAGTTTTAATTCTTAATTTTGTATACCTCTTATTAACTCTTCTACAGTTTCTATAAATATGACTCAGATGCTGGAATAAAAGGGAAACAATTCATGCACAACTTTTTTTATCATCCAGCCATAGCTAGAGGAAAAAATCACTTTCTTAATTATTTGTTTTCTGAAAAGTGCCTCTTGACTTGTTGTTTCTTATTTTTGCTCGAATTATGGATTCATATTGATTTTTTGGCTGGCGAGGAACCCTTGAAATCTCCCATTTTGCAAGGCTACTTCTGGCCATGCTTGATGAACTAGTGTTTGCTACATTGAAGAAAATCCTTAACAGATCTCTTTTTCGCATGTAACTTTGGTTGCAGCAGCCTACTTGCTTGTGTGTTTGGTCATCCTCTCAATGAGAGATTCAAAAGGATATTCTATTTGCACCCATGAGGAAATCAAGATTGTGCCTTTGCGAATCTCCAGCTTCATTTTGGAGAAGTTCGTGATTTGCTCGCATGTGCATTCTACTTCATGAGAATCAAGATCCCTCTATTAATCGCGGTCTTGCAAATTGTGATCTTGTTTTAGAGAAGTTCTTAATCCTGCCATGAGAGAACCTCTGACCCATTAAGGTCTTGAGTTTTATTCAAATAGGGGTTCAATTTTGTTTTGCTTTTACCGCATTTCCTTGCCAATTATGACTTTGTGAATTGCATCTACAGTTTGCTTGATCTCGCCCTTCATTAACCTGCAAATCATGTAGGCCCTTGCCAAGTGAATTTCTCTGCTCTTGTATGTTGATTATGCTCAATATGTTTATTATGATTGTACATGTTAAAGGTGCCAGCACGAATTGCGATGACATTTCACGGGTAACTGAAGAGGTGCTGTGGTCTCGTTGGGCCTAACAAGAGCGATCTGAGATTACATGGTCGACCGAGTAGTTTTCTCCTTGCATCGTGGAAACGGTGCATTTTATACAGATAAGAAAAGAATCACCCCTGAAGAATTCAACTTATTAAATCCGTTTGGTCGAACCCGTCACCCTTCATCTTGGGTAGCTCGTGAAGAAGAAACGGGCCCTTCAACTTCAAGGCGGATGGTGAGGATTCTCGGTTAGTAGTTGCCCTACCTTATCGTGGTCTAGCCAAGCAGCCACTCGGCCTAACAACTGTCGGACTATCGTATTTGTGGACCCCATGGGGATCTTTATGTATGGACTAAAATACCACCATCGTATCTATGTATTATAGGGGTATATTTTGTAAATGTATAAGGACCTGTTCGTATAAATAAGTGGTCCATTTCATGAATAAAGGTTATGCAAATTTACTATTTTTTATTGTGTTATTGCTTTCTTTCTCATGCCCCAACGCTCTATTCCTTAAGCATATTTCCCGGATAGATTTAGATTCAACATCCTGAAAGGTGCGGTAAGTATAGAGCCATGCTATCAACAAGGAGAAGAGCACAACAATTACAGAGGATGTGGAGTAACCAAAGAGCGGTGGCCAACATTGACCCCCCACGAGATGACATGGAGGAACTTATGCGAGGAAGAATGCAGGAGATAATGACTCAAATTATGGATCAAGTGACGGGCCAAGTCGCCGAGGTCTTAAGGGCCATCACAGGCATGCTGAGAAATCATTCCCCACAAGAGCATAACCGACCGTAGGAGCTGGTGCTGACGCACGGCCACAGGAGGGGGAACCACGGCCTCGAGGGGGTTGACAACTCACAAAACCAAAAAGCGCCGAATTGGATCTAGTGGAAAGGCAACGCGTCGGGCGTAATGAAGTCCCTCGCAGTTGGAGAATGCTTTCTCCCTTCATATCTCTGGAGCGAAGCCCCTGGAAAAGTTCAAATTGTTGGTCTTGGAAGCTTATAGGGGATGATTAGACCCCAACGATCACATCGTCGCATTTAAATCGACTGTATGCTTGCTTAAGATCTTAGATGCATTCAAGTGTTGTCTGTTTTTCACCACTTTGAGGTCGTCACCCTTGAAGTGGTTTCACATGCTCCCGGTCGGGTGCATCAACAACTTTACTGATTTCAAGAGGTTGTTCTTGGCGCAATTTGCTAGCACCCAAAAGTCCACGAAGAGCGTGCAGTCCCTATGGCAGCTCATGTAGGGTGGGCATGAGAGTATGCAATGGTTCATCGTATTTTTGCAAAAAAAAATGTTTGAAGTGAAAGGCATCAAAGTCGACGCCGTCGTAGCCATCTTGTAGCAAGCCATGAGGTCTGAAATATTTTCCTAAGACCTCAGTATTAACAAACCTCAAGATTTAGCTGATCTGTTGGAAAGGGCCAACAATCATATGCTAGCGGAGGAGAATACCCCCAAGCAAGAACTAGAAGGACGCAACGCCCAAAGAAAGGCTCCCCCGGGAGGCGAGTCGAAACCAAGGGAAGAATGTAGACCGCCCATCCGACACCGTTTCAAAGAAGACCAGTCCTCACGCAATGGCGGAAGCACTGAACGTTGTAACCGATACGGCGGCCAAGCAAGGAATCGAGACCCGCGATCAGCTTGGTACTATGAGAGAGGCGCTGCGATATGAACAACATATGAAGATTATGATGGCTTGCGGGCTACCCCTCTGAGGGTATCTATGGCAGAAGTCGTGGACGCCATCCAAGACAAAGTATTTGAAAGAGATTACATCAATGAGAGTCGGAGGTTTTCTTCGAGACGCAAGGAAGTACTGCAAATACCACTACAAGGAGGAATGTAGGCACCTTCGGGGTCTCATTGAGGAGTTTATCAAGGTGGGGAAACTAAAGGAGTTCGTGGCCCAGGGACACTAGGGTCAGAGGCAAGAGAAAGCGCCGGCGGTGGAGGCCCCACCCGGGCCCGTCCGAACGAATTTCGTCCATATCGTCGGGGTAGTCCCAATGATCCTTTTAGGAACAGGCACCCCTCAGCGCGACTACTTAAAGCAACTTCCCGATGTTACAATTGGCTTGTCTGAAAAATTTCTTCTCTTTCATCCACTATGTTGGAGGAACCAGATAGACATGCAGACTCGACTCCATTCAGTGGTAGAAGATTGAACCGTTGTGGTTGTACGCTCCCAAGTGGAGAAATTTCCTCAAGTGTTTTGGGGGAAGATGCCGTCACCAGTGGGATCTAGGTGCTGCTAGGGAGGTAAACGAAGAACCAAAAGCTCCGACAGCTGAAGTCGGAGCTCCCACAACCCCAGGAGATTGATGTGGTGTTGTAGCTGGACCGGTTGGTCCAGCAGGTGCCGGTCCAGCTGGGAGGCGGGATCAGCCAACCTTCTATTGGGCGGGAGTTACCGCCCCTCCCCTCTCCCACCGTCCTAATTCACTCCCTTCCAAAAGGTGGTTCTTCTTCATGTTCTATTGCTTGCCTCTTCTATCCCCTTTCCTATTTATATTTCTTTCCAATTCCTATTCCTTCCGTTCCTACCAACAACTATTATATATGTATTATTTGAGTGCTTTAGGGTTAGTTTTTGATCATTCCAAATTCCAGTTTACTTCCTTTGTAGTGCTCCTCTTCTGAGGGTTCTATTTGACGGCAAGTAGGTGTTCCGGTTGTAACTCATCTGAGGTGGTGATCGTCTTCAACGGTTTAAGAGTTGCTCCGACTGTAACCCGTCCTTGCTGGATACTTATCTCCCCCAACTACCTCTGTTGTCCTTCACCTTCCTTGCTGCCGCCTGCCATCTAGCCAAAGTCTAGTCACCACCGGCCCCCCTGCTCACCTTCTCTGTTGCTGTTTGCCACCTCCAGCAGTTATCCTGCTGCCTCCAACCCATCCTGCACCTTCCAGGTTCCTGTCCATTCTTCTGGACACTGTCCCGACCCCCGCCGCCTTTTCCAGGTTGTTCCCTCTTCGATGTGCTGTCCCATGCACCGCCGAGCTCTTCTAGGTCGCTGTTCGCCATCCCTTTCTTTCCTGCAGGCCGTCAACCACCTGCGAACCCTCTAGCACTGCTGCAACCTGCTGGCCGCTACCAGCCAGCTCTATAATAACTTTCTTTCTGCCTTCTGGATTTCCTGCCCTCTTCTATAGGGGGTCATTTCTGTCTTTTATGCTGTCTTCCTTTTCTTAAGTTTGCAGTCATCATTGTTCGTGTGTTGTTTTTGGTTGAGGAGTTGTCTTATACATTCTTTGGAAGTCAGCAATAATATTTATTATTTGGTCGTGATTTTGGTTAGCTCCGGCGTCACAATTTGTTGACCTTGCCTCTCGTCAACCTGCAAATCATGTTGGCCCTTATCAAGTGAATTTCTCTGCTGTTGTTGGTTGATTATGATTAGTATGTATATTGTGATGCACATATTAATTAATACATTGAATATTTTTGTTGTATGTCTTACAAGTAAAAGATTACTTCAGCAGTACTTTTTTATGGGAAAATAATGATGAGGGTGTGTGTTGATGGAGTTGATCTGGCTTTTTTTGAACAATGGAATTGTCTTATTAGCAAAACAAAGTTGAAGAATTATGTTATAGTTTTTAGAATTTGTTGATTCGAAGCTTGTTCTTGTTAAAAATAAAAATAAAAAAATCACTGCCCTCATTCCAGGTCTCTCACTCTCACACTCAGGCCTCGCTGAGGTCCATTTGTTGGCAATCTTGTTAAAAAAAACTCAAAAAAAAAAAAAAAGATTAACATACATAGCACACAAAACATATAAATTTACATATGTCACAAACTTTAATATTTACATAAAAACACTTAAAATCGTCTAACAAGCACAAAAATAAGACTACGTTTTCTCCTCCGTTATTTCATCAGCCGCTTGGTGTCACGTGGGAACATAAGCTGCTGTTCCATTCCTTTTCTTCTTCTTGCTTGCCTTATACGACCTTCCTTTGTCTGAACAAGGTTAATTTCATTTACCATCCTTCTGCCTTAACTGTGCTCCGTGTGGCTGAAGAAAAAAATGGCAGAAAAAGAAAATTCGAGCTGAAAGCTTATCTTCTACATTTGACTTGCTGCCTCTTCATTATTTTATAACACGCTCGGGAGAATTGAAATAGATTCCTCTCTCTTTAACCTCAGACAGTGCACATAACTGAAGCTCTCTTTGTTTTATTCCTTTGGTTAGTTATCTCCGTTTTTTTTTTCTTAAAAAGTTTGGATCTTCAGCAATGCAGGAATCTTTCGTTTTTCAGTTTTTTATATTTTTTCCCTTTTGTCTAGAAGATTTACATACGTACCACTCAATTCTTATTTATTTAAATCATGAACACCTAAACTTCAATTTTAAATTTTGACATATATGCCACCTTATCTATGCTTAAAAAAGTATTTCACTTTTAAAAAATTAAAATAGTGGTACTTTTGATGTGATATGAAATATGTGGGTGGTGTAAAATTCAGGTGTTAGATATGTAAATGCATAGCAATTGGGCGGTATGTAAGTAAATGCCCCCTTTTTTTGGTTGCAGTTTTAGATATTGTTTGTGGGTCTCTTCTTCTTATCTGCATAAAAGATTACTTCCTTGTTAGAGAGAGAGACAGTCTGAGTGAGATGTTGGTTCCCGTAACTAATATAGTTACAGTTCTTAAACATTAATAATGTTGATTAATTATGCTCCAAATTAATATGAGAGGAGTTATAATCACTTTCAATTTGCAGTTTTCTTCAATGAGAAGAAATAAAAAGTAAAATAATTAATTTTTTGGGATCTCTAATCCTTTTCTCTTTTAAAGAAACCATGCACCATCAATTCAAGAGGGAAAAAGGTTTAGAAGATTTCAAAATTGACGATAAACAAGATCAATTAATGTCCGGAGATATGTTATTTGATTAAATTAATTTTCACAGATTATATTATTCGGTCGACTCTATTTTGAAGACAACTTTATGAAATCAAAGTTTCTTTTATTTACAATTTTAATTTCATATTATTGATAAAATCAAATCGCCAAATTTTTATTCATCTTTTGTTATGTGTTCGATTAATTTTCTCTTTTAAGATATTTCTTATAATAATTTGCCAAATGCCTGATCGGGAGGAAATGCCACAATGCATTTCATGAGAAATCCACAAATAGATGTTTGAGAAACTTCTATAAAGAATGTGCAGCAGAGAATCCTCCAACTGCAATATAGGTTTTCCACAAGAGTTTCCCATAGCCACAATTGTGACTTACGAATTTGAAAGAATGCAGTAGATTCCTTCCACTATGCAGGTTCTAGAGATGACCCCTACCCCGAAGAGTTGGTCTGAAATATTAGTTTAGTTGGATTTCAATGTAAAGTTGAATTTGTCATATTTTGATCGCCAAATGGATCCGGATGAGTTCATCAAGTGGCTATGGATAGTAGAACATATCTTTGAGTGTAGTTCATTCCCCCGGACGTAACAGTGAAACTAGTCTCCAACAAATTAAAAGCAGTGTGTTGTTCTGTTGGAAAAATTTAAAGCGCCTATGCTAGCATGAGGGAAAATGCAAAGATCACTGCTTGGTCCAAAATAAAACGAGAAATGCGTTGTCATTACATATCAGTTCATTGTTGACTAGATGTTTAGACAATTGCTCAAAATTGGAGAGGCAACATCACTGGATGATTGTCATACCTTACAGGCCGAGTTCAACCTCAGAATCGAGCAGTAAGAGTAAGCTCAAGGGAACATCAAAGCTAACCCCGAGTGGAGAACAAATGTAACTAATTCACATTCTTAAATTTGTCCTAGCCAAAAAGTGTTTCAAGCGTTACGGATTTGGGCATATTGAATCAGATTACTCAATCAGGAGAATGATTTGTTTCACTGATCAGAGAACAGTTAAAGAAATAGACAATGATCCAGGAGAAGGTGAAGATTTCAGAAAGGATTATCAATTTTCTACCGACGATGAAGAAATATCAGCGATACTAATTGACCCTATGAGAGTTACTCCAACTGAGTTAATAGTAGTTGCTCTAGAAGAGAGTGAGTTTGAGGTAATGGGCGTTCATGCAAGGTATCAGATTGTGGTTCCCCGAACTACCTTTCTGCAGGTGTTGAGAGGAGCAACAGTAGCATGATATTAGATGTCCAAATGAGCCATGATTTGGAGGTGTTGATACTAGACACATGAGAACCTCAAGCAAGAGAATTTCGTAATTTTTTAGATACATATCCTGTCGTCTGAGTTGCCCCTATTGTTGGAGGTCCAACATGTCATATGTGAGATTCTTTTGCGCCACCTCTAGAAGATTATATGGAGTCCTTTGGGTATAAAAACTCAGTTCAACTGTGTTTCCGCCGATAGATGATTACAAAGGATGGATAAACCACAATGTTGGAATTAGCCTTAGGAGGTTTGCTAGAAGGAACATTCTACAGTGGCATGTAGGTCTTTTCTGAGAAGAATAATAAGAAGAAGAAGAGACATCTCTTGAGTGATTACACTTTAGTGTGGTTCAGCTTGCTATATTTATCGTTCTTGAGTTAATTCCTCCTAACAAACTTGTTTATCAGATACATCTAATCGAGTTTGAGGAGTGGGAGTCATAAATTATAGATTTACTTGCTTGAGATTTGGCTCATGAGATTCAACATTGTTATACAGCTTCAGCTTAGGTTGTGTCAAAAGGGTATGAATATTTATTTTATCAGGATGTCATTTTTGCTACCTTTAGCGGACCGACCTAACTACTATGAAGAGATAGTAGTTTCGACGGATAAGGTCGAAGCTTCCTCAATCTTGTGAGACTGATGCAGAGCGTCTCCCTCTTATGAAGCGGATGCAGGATTACGTCTCTGCATGAGGTGTGACAATAGTCGCGTCTTGACCTTTGATCCAAGACTTCTTTCTTATTTGGAGTGGGTTCACTTTTATTTATCCTAGGCTTATATATTTGTTTTTCGTGTTTTGAATTTTTGGTTTTGGATTGTGTTTTTGTCAGGACAGCTATCAGCATCCCTTATTTTTCCTTCTAGGGCTATATTCGAGGGCGAGTTGTGCTCTGATTATATCCTTCAAGGGTCGAGTGGTGTTCCGGATGTATCTCGCTCCAGAGGTGGTATTTTTCCTTCCCCAACTCCGCTACATCCCTCCCGCTTTGCTGCCACATATTTCTCCTTGCTGCAGCTGCCCAAACAACCACTTCCAGACTGTTTTCTTGCAGTTTCTATGTTCCCAACCGCCCCCTCATTGCTACCAATCACCCAAAATCCTTTCTACTGTGTCCTTGTTGTTGTTCTATTCGTCAGAATCATCTGTGATGTTGTTCCAACCACTTAGAAACACCCCCCTTGCCGCCGCCTCATTGCCAACTGCCCATAATCATTCCTTTGGAACCCCTGCAGATGTCCCAACCATCTAAAACCATCCCCCTCGCAGCCTCCTTGTTGCCAGCAGCCCAAATTCATTCTTCTTGTAGCCCTATTGTTGTGACAGCTGCCAGAATCCTCCTCACGACTTTTCCATCGACTTTAGATCACCTTTAATCGTTGTTCCTCCTCTGTCCAGCCTTATCACCTTGCCACCACTTTTTTAAGTCCCTAGTAATAACTACCACCTCCCTAAATCTGCCCTAGTCGTGCGCCGTATATGTTGTTATTTTTTGTTTCCATAGTGTTGATTGTAACTGCCAATTAGCTTTTGCAATAATAATATTTGTTCTTTTATTGTTATTTTTTACTGCAATGATTAAATAAAAAGTTTAAGTATATAAAATTTAGTTAAAATAATGTAATACAACAATAATTAATAAATTAAATTAAAACAAAATTAAGTAAATTGATAATTGAATATTTTATATTTTATTGGTTTTAATTTGAAAGAAATGATACAATTTCAAGCACAAGCAAATTATCTATGATTGATGTGAGTACTTATACTTTTAAATCATAGCAATATTTAGTTTCTCATTAGTATGATTCACTCTATGACGTGTTTAGATAGATTTTACTGACTTTTAAGTTCAATTAATCATATTGAGTATATGTGATTAATATTTGCATGTCATTTAAATGCATAATTTAGGTTATTGAACGATATGAAAACAAAATATGAATGAGATTTATTATTTGATTACTTGCATGTGTATGTTTGATTATGATGAAGTCACTTCTTTATAGTACCAGCGGAGAAATATTAAGATTCTCATGCACGTAATTGGAAAATAATATTGATATCGATGTGTCTTAAATGGTACAAATATAGACAATACTCTTGTAACTATTGTATACACATTAAAAAGATATTGATATGTAAATAAAATAATAAGACACAGTAGATGTTTAAAACCACCTTTAATAATAATATTAGATAGTACAAACCGTCAAATGCCTTTATATTTTTTATACAATTTAATTGACATGCATGTTGTCTTGCTTTTCATTGAATTACTTTAGTTTATGAGTATGAGTATTCATTAGTTTCATTTAGTTTACTGTTTTTTTAATTAATTTTTTCAGGTTTAATTAATTGATTAAAATATGTGCGATAGAAGAGAATTTTTATAGAAGACGTAGACTTCCAGAAATGAGGTAAAGCTTAGCTACATTACTTTAATTCATTTTCTTGTGACTGTTTCATATATTAAAAGGTTAGTTATATAATAAAATTTTATTTTCTACCGTTCGATCGAGTTTCCACCTTGGTTAATTCCAAAGTTCGGGTTTGGTCGTGATAAAAGTGGTAGCAGAGCAAGGTTTTGGAATAATTAATTTAATTTCGATGAAAGAGCCAATAGGATAATTACAATAAAAATTTAATAATAATAAAATAAAAAATTTAATTTAACAATAATTAAATAATTATTTTAATTTAAACAAATAGATGCACCTGAGACTATAAAAGTGAGAAGTTCATTAGAAAATGCAGAAGTATCGCCTGCTGTTAATGTTAATACAAATGCTCCGACTCCACTGATTCAGGAGTCCAGATCACAGCCTATTGGAAATGATACGGTCGTTGTGAATAAACATTTGAAATTATTCAAGATCTACATCCACTTTTATTCAAGAGAATTGAATATTCGATTGAAGTGAAGAACCAACTAATGAGGATAGAGAAAATATTAGATAGTATGATGTGCCCTGACAAAATAAGAGTATTGTTAGCTACTTTTGTTCTGGATGAAGAAACGGAAAGGCGGTGGCGTTGGCAACGTCATGATCTCTTAGGGGATATATCCAACATGATAACTTGGGAGGAGTTTGTGAAGCTTTTTAGGGAGTGGTTTGTACGGCTATCCGATCAAAGACAGATACAAGATACATTCATCAAGTTGGTGGAGAGGGAAAGACAATTATACAGTATGAAATAGAGTTCACTGCACTATCAATATTAGCCCCACAACTGATAGCTATTGCAACAGAGAAGTGCTACAGATTTCTTTCAGGATTAAAAGGTTCTATCAAGCAACTATTGGTGCCTTTAGACATTGATGAATATTCAATGTTAATAGAGCGGGCTAAACAAGTAGAAATTGATTTCTAGCTTATTCGTAAGGAGACAAGTAAGAGGAAAAGTGTTGATGAAGGGGAGCATGTGGATCAATCGGAAGGATTCAATATGAAGAAGCCCATGTTCAGTTCTAATATATTCAATTGTGGTAGTTCTCATAGTACCGTAGTCACTTGTGTCAAATGTGGAAACAACATAAGGGTGAATGTTTGATGTGCTCTCATACATGCTACTGGTGTCACCAGCCTGATCACATAGCTAGATATTGCCGTTCACTTGGCCAAAAAACATCAGATGAACATAAATCCGTTGAATCTCCTTCATAGAAGACTGCATGTGGGCATAGAAGGATAGAGTCGCTTCAGCTACTACTCAAGTTCAATCAGGACAGCCAGCTCAAACTCGAGTTTATTCTCTGAATAGTAGAGAGCCTAAAGAACCTACTATTGATGTTGATGGTACTAGGGATTGATCAGTTTCATGTTTTATTGCATGTTATATGAGTTTCATTTTAGTGTGTCTTTATCAAAGGATATGTGGTGTTATTGTTATGTTACCTTGCTTTTGTTGTGTTATTGTTGTTACATTGCTTTAAATGTGATGTTACCCTGTTTCACTTAATAGGAGAAGTTTCGTTATGTTATCTTATGCTAGATTTTTATTTTATTATGTTTATGTTTCATCTTGTTGAATTAGATTTAAATTTCGTGAAAAAAAAATTATGGATAATATAAGTTTTATCAGCTTAATCAGAAGTGAATTGAGACTTAGAATAGATTTTGCAAATTTTGAAGACGAAATTTTAATCAGGGGAGATTGTAATAATTATTAAATAATAATATTAATAAATAAATAAATAATCAAATAGTGTTGAAAATTTTTATTTCTTCTTTATGAGTCGCAAGAAGGAACACTTCAAACAAACTAATGAATGGTGAGGAGAGAACGAGAGAGGAGGAGAATTCGTTGAAGGAATGGCTCTGCTTGCTGCTTTGACCAAAGGAGTACACTATGTCTCCCATTCAAATCGAGCCTCATGTACAGAAGAAAGGAGGAAGAAGGAAGGCTCGTTTCCTCTAGAGGTAACATCGGGTGTGGCACTTGGTGTCGATGTTGAAGGAGTAGACCAAAGTACATGCGCGCATGATTGTCGAGCATCTCATGCGAGAAAGAGAAGAATCACAAGTCGCTACTGTCGAGCAGGAAGCTCCTCATGAGTATTCAAACTTCATTGAATAGGAAATACTTCGTGCTGCTTTGTTCTGCGTGAAGAAGAAGAGGACAAACATTGAGCGTAGAAGGGAGAGGAGCTTTCTCGGGTCTTGCTCTCATATGAGAGTTTAAGCTGAATTATTGTTTTCGGGTTAATGGAACCGAACCGTGAGGTAAGGGTTTTATGATATTAGTTGATTAATTTTTATTATATTATTAATCATTAATTATTATTTATAAGGTTTAATTAAATCGGGATTCAATTTATAGAAGTTTCATTTTAGGATCGGTAAAAGGATGATGACAGCTAGAAATGTTAGACTTCTATTTTCTAAAAGTGTTTGTTAATGTAATGATTAAACTTAATGTTTAAGTATTTAAAATCTTAGTTAAAATAATGTAATACAATTATATGTAAATAATTAAATTAAAACATTATTAAGCAAATTGATAATTAAATATGCTGTATTTTATAGGTGTTAATTTAAAAGAGGTGATGCAAGTTCAAAAGCAAACAAATTATCTATAATTGAGGTGAATACTTATACTTTTAAATTATAGTAATATTTGGTTTCTTTTTATTCTGATTCACTCTATGACTTTCTTAGATAGATTTTACTTGCTCTTTAAGTTCAATTGATCTTATTGAGTGTATATTATTTATATGTGCATGCCATTTAAATGTCAAATTAAGGTTATTGAATGGTATGAAAAGAAAATAGGAATGAGAGTTACTATTTTGACTGCTTGTATGTGCATGTTTGAATATATAAAATCACCCTTTTATAGTACTAGCGGAGCAACGCTAAGGTACCTGTGCATGTAAATGGAAAAAGATTTTGATATTGAAGTATCTTAAATGATACAGGTGTAGACGATGCTCCTATGATGATTTTGTACAGTACAAATTAAAAAGATATTGACATGTAAATTATATGATAAGACACATGGACTGTTTAAAATCACCTTAAATGATAATATTAGATAGTATAAACTGCGAAATTCTTTTATATTTTTTTTATAGTTTAATTGTGATGCATATTGACTCTATTTTCATTAAATTATTATAGTTTAGGAGTAGGAGTATTTATTAGTATTGTTTAGCTTACTATTGTTTTAAACTAACTTTTTCAGGTTTAATTAATTGGTTAAAAGAAGTGCAATAGAAAAGAAACTGTTTATAGAAGATGCGAACTACCAAAAATGAGGTAAATTTTAAGTATATTGCTTTAATTATTTTTTTATTTTTTGGCTTTTTCATATTTTAAAATGTTAGTTATAGAATAATTTATTTTTCACTGTCTAACCGTCTGTTCTCGTCTTGATTAATTTCAAGCCTCGGGTCAGGTTCCAAGCTCTGGGTCAGATCGTGATAGGTATCATGGCGTTTATTCATTATGAACTATGCATGTGCATATGAAATATAATCAATGTGATACATGAAAGATAATACTCAATTTTAGGAACCTTGTAATGATATATGAATTTATTTCTTAATACGAGATAAAATTTTGACCAAGTGGGTGAATATTGGTTCTTGTAACTATATATTTGCTATGGTAACTTACACATTAATTAAGTTTTAATTAATTATGGTCCAAATTAACATGAGAGTAGTTATAATAACTTCCAATTTGCAGTTCTCTTTGATGGGAAGAAATAAAAACGAAAATAATTAATCTTTTGTGGTACCTAAGCCTATTCTCTCTTAAGGAAATCGTACATTGTCAACTGCGTAGGGAAAAAAGTTTAGAACATTCCAAAATTGACGATAAACAAATAAAATCATTGGCCGAAAGTATGTTATTTGCATAAATTAATCTACAGCTTCTGTTATTGATCGACTCTACGTTTATGACAACTTTATGGAATCAAACTGAGTTTCTCTTTTATAATCTTAGCTTCCTATCATTAATAAAATCAAATTACAAAAATTTTATCTATATTTTGTTATTTGTTCAATTAAATTTCTCTTTAAGATATTTCTTAATAAATCGAACATAAAATGTATGAAATTGTCTTTTATTTTTTGGCGAGACGAATGAATAATCAAGTCTAACACAAGGTTATAACTTTTTTTTTAAAAAAAGAGCCCATTTTGATAGAGTTGTAAGGTTTAAAGTTCATGAGTTTTTCCATAATTTTGTCTTATGTAAATGGGTTTCCTAATCCTTATTGATTGATTTTTACTCATCCGTTTTTGCACTGGGAATGTAACGGACAAAGTGTTATCTTTATGCTTTTTAGATGATTTATATGCTTTATATGTAAATATTGGTTTGGTCAACAAGTTTTGGTCACATTAAACGTCGACCATTTGATGATCCGATTAGCAGAGTAGATGTTTGTCAGAGTAGATGTTTTAGATTCGACTTGTGTTAAGAAAAGCAGAGGTAGACCTAGGAAGACTTGGGCTTATTGTATAAAAAATGATCTTAATTTACTAGAACTAAATGAAAAAATGACACTAAATAGGATGCAATGGAGAAAAAGGGTTCATGTGGCCGACCCCACGTAGTGGGATTAAGGCTTTGTTGTTGTTGTTGTTGTTGTATATGTAAATATTAAGATTTGAGTGTGATATTTGTAAATATCTCTTTTAAGTGCTATGTATGTAAGTTCCCCATAATAAAAATATAAAATTATACAAAACCTACATCTATCTCAGCCCCAGCCAATGCTCCAGGAATCCCTTCTCTTCCCCCCTCTTTTTTGCTTTCCCCTTTGCACCCTTGCCCTTGTTTCTCCCATAGCCTGTAGCCGCTAGCCATGCCAACTACCTCCCACATCAAGTTCATGCACACCAAGCTTTTGTTTATCACCGCATGTCATCCAAGGGTACTTGTCCCATACAAATCCGTATCATTGTCCCAGAGTCATTGTGATCCCTCACCTCATACTGCAGCTTGCACCTCACCCTTATTTTTAATATCATGATATGACCTACAAATGATAGGTCGAAGATAATTTAGCATTGACTAGATATAACAGACATATGTCGAATAAAAATTTCTTTTTCTTTTCTTTCATCAATATTTCTGTGGAAGTAATATCAGCAAATGTTTCTTTCAAATAGATAAAAAGTTGCAAAGGTAAATGTGGAAAAGAAAATTTTATCCAATATTTGTGTTTTTTATATATAGTCGAGATGAAAAAGGTTGTATTTGAACATCTTGTTATGCCTTTTTATTCTTGAGTAACATATTTGTTTAAAGATTTTCCTGCTTTGCATGCGCTAGCTAGCGAGAATAGAATAACTTGCTTTCTGTGCAGGACTAGTTTACAAGCTCACTCAATCATGAAGCTAAAAGTTTCCTTACTTTCAAATGGTGCTTTACGTTTTCTTCACATTTTTTTATTTCCTTCATGAAAGAAGTTGTACTAAAAGCCTGGGAAGATAATAAAGTTACCTTGAATCTTAGATCAATTTAAGTTTTTTATTAATTTTCTTCTGGCTGTAATGCGAGTTAAACCTCTATGTTTAAAATTTCAATGGATTCTTTGATTGCCATATTTTCTTTCCTAATTTTG
The DNA here is from genome assembly GCF_001263595.1 of Phalaenopsis equestris. NCBI lineage: Eukaryota > Viridiplantae > Streptophyta > Magnoliopsida > Asparagales > Orchidaceae > Phalaenopsis > Phalaenopsis equestris. The sequence continues at coordinate 63,221 of NW_018237437.1, read as the reverse complement.
CTAGATGGCTTTTTTTAGGCATGGGGATGGATGGAATGGAAAGAAGGAAATATAAACATTGCTAGGGAACTCTACCAAAGGGCTGTTTCAATTGATATAAAGAGTGAAAGTGCTGCCCGCTGCTTTCAGGTACTTATTTTATGTAGTGTTATTTCTGACCATGCTTGACAGTCACAGTTTGACACATAAACAATATTATGTCATCATTGTTGTTTTGTGATGATGCTTGTTTCATGCTGGTAATTTTGTGTAGGTTAAGTGGATGTTGCCTAATGCTGTTGCCTTTGCTTCCTTTGCATGATGCTGTCTTACAATTTTTGCCCGCTCTAGAAGGTTTTCTGGTTCTTGTTTCATCTAGTTGAAGCTACAAAAGACTAGTTCTTCCCAGACGAAGGGAGCTTTTTGCAGAAGTCATTTTTATTTTTAGCTTGTACATAAGAGCTGAAAATTTCTTATTTATAGAAATGAGCCTTAGGGGTTCTTTAGTTTGAGTTGAGGCCAGTTTTGATGTCACTAAAGAGTGCTTATTTAGATTATGATCTAGCAAAGATGGTTGCATCACAATTATTCTACTGATGATGACTGCCATCTTGACTTTGAAAGCAATGAGGACATGAGTAATTGAAATCTCTCTTGGATGTTTTTAGCTTTCTTTGAGGATGGCTTAATGTTATGATAGTGAGGTGTTCCATGTGGGGATAGTGAGTGCCAGAGGTGTCAAGTATGGTCTCATGTAAAGAATGGTTAGCACCATCAATTTATTTTTTGATTTCATGCAAATATGAACTGATTATATGGAAATATCATGCAATAAAGACAAATTTGTTGTTGACCTTCATATTGCTCCACCTTCAATCCAGTCAAATTTACCAATAGTGGCAAAAAATGATAGTGTCACACAAATATTGTTCAAAAAGTGCAACATATTATGAAACTAACACAGAATATCGCCCTTCCATAAACAGAATTTGCTGATGAGTCAAAATTGTCTGAGAAAAATGTCCACATTGTGTGTTGCATGGCACAATGAGAAGCAAAAAAAAATTGCTTAAAATAGCTTAAACGTTGCTCGTTTATAGGAGAGATTTAACTGATGTTTCTAGAGCGTCAAAATCTCCTTGAGCAGACTCCCAATCGATTTGATCAAGTATGACAACCACCATCAACTGAGATGTTACATAAATCAAATTATAGTTGTCTCGACAACCACTTACTTTGCTCAAATGAAGTCCATTTACAAAATGATAGCACTGTGCATTTAAAATGTCATAAATACCTAGAAAAGATCTCACATCACCTAATCATTCAGGATGAATACATCGGGCTAAAGGTTTGATGTTACTTGATTAAATCCAATTTGTCTTGATCGTGCTCAAAATTGCTCAAGCATCTTATGTTCGTAGAACGAACTATATCATTGTGTCTGAAACATTGAAAATGTCACATCCGAGCTAACCCTCTCTGTAATACAAAATTCGCTAAATAGATAAATTTTACTTAAATTTAAAAATACTCCGTTTGTCACACTCCTTGAAATCATTCAAACTACTTTTATAAAATTGTATATTCTATTTTGATCAAATTGTAATATACAAGTAAATATGAATTTTTAATTTATTAGATTTTATAAATACTTTATCGAATTAATTAAATAATTTTAATTATGTAATTAACCTAATTAGAACATGGTTAACAATTCAACCCCTCTTTCCATTACATTCAATGGCTGGATCAAATCTAAGGATTGGAATTTAATGGAGTTATCTAAATATATTTATAACCTAAGCTCTACTGTCATTTACAATCTCCCGTCACTCCCTGTTTCATGAATCATGTACTGTCATTGGAGGCAGTGGGCAATTATTGGGCTGCTCTGTTGGAGCCAAAACCAAAGGACACACTAAAATAGAAAAGGAAAAGAGGAAATGGAAGGTGTCAAGTTTTTTTTTTTTTGTTACTACACGTTCTCCACCTTCTTTCCAAACTGCACAGGCTTCCTAAATCGCATAGTTTTCCCTTTCTGATCATGCAAACCTTGTTATCACCTGAAATTCACGGTAAGGTATTACCGCCTTCGCGATTCGGATGTGATTACTTGCCTTTTTCTACTACTTGATGCTGCTTTCCTAATCAAGCTTCCCACGCTCAACTCCTGTGCCTCCTCTTATTCTCTATTTTAGAGGATCACAAGCTAGTGCTTCGCATTGTCTCCCTCTAGTCTCCTCTTGGAGCCCCCAAACCCTCTCGACCAACTTCTCTACTCTTCCTTAGCTCTAACCATAACCTTTCCTCTCCCTTGCATTGGTCGATATATACTGTGGAGAGTCAAAACTTCTTCTTCCTTCAACTGAATAAGCCCTTCTTTTTTTTTCCATTTCTTTCTATAGAATGGTGGACGACTGCTCTGCTAGGGTTTCGAATGACGATCGCCATTGATTCTGTCGCTCGACCTTTCTGCTTCTTCGGCTCGCGCCCGCCTCGTCGGTGTTCTGCTGCTCCACGTTCGTTTGCGTCTGCTTGACAAGTCTGTCTCTCTGCTCGACGAGTCTACTCAGCATGAGTCTTCTCTCTGCTCGACGAGTCTGCTCGGCATCGCTCGCTCGGGGTTCGTTTGCTCTAAGAGTCTCCGAGTCTCAAATTTGCTTCGCGTTTGCGTTCTGCTCGTGAAGCTTCTCACTGTTCCTGCCGCAGCAACTTTGCTGTAGCTTAACTCGGTCAGCTCTCCTTGCTCTGATGGCGCTTCCTTGTTTGGTTGGGTCGAACAAAGTCTCCTTTGCTCACGTGGTGGGTAACCCTCAGGTAGAGTCCGCAGTGGGATTCCCCTCAAGTTATAAGGAATCTCGTGAGAGTACAAATGATTGTTCTTTTATTAAAAAGGGAAGCAGGAAAGTCGGAAAATATGCAATATTTTCTCTGAAACAGAAATTTCTACCATGACGGAAAAATTCAAGTTTACTCTTATTAGAAAATTTCAGTGGGGACACCCTCCTATGGAGGTTATCAGAAAGAGCGTTGATGATCTTAAGCTAGTAGGCAAGTGGAAAGTGGTACTCATGGATAGAAGACATGTGTTGATCCAACTAACAGTGGCTGAAGACTACACCATAATTTTCTCCAAGAAATATCTCAATATCAAAGGTAAATCAATGAAGTTACTCAAGTGGTCTACTAATTTCGACCAAAATCATGAAACTCCCACTGTACCGGTATGGTTTAGTTTATCTGGTCTCAAGCTGCATTTTTTTCACCATCAAGTTCTCTACTCTATTGGGGCCATCCTTGGGATCCTTTTAAACTAGATCTGCCCAATTTCAGCCTAACTATCTGCCTACTTTAAACCTAACCAAACCCTCGGTGGCAAGAATACTTGTAAAAAAGAATATTAATTTACCTGATGTTACTGAAGTCTGGTTAGGCACAGCCCATAATGGTTATTGACAACAAATCGTCATGGAACACAAACCCCCATATTATACTCACTGTAAGATGTTTGGCCATATCCTTACTAAATGCCACAAGCATCATCCTAATTTGAAATCTAAAGTTCAAGTGAATAAGGATGGGTCTAACCCCTCTCCTATGGACATTTTAGTTCCACCTGAGAAGGATACTACCAGACAAGAGGTGCCTATTGCCCCTAAGGACTCCCTCCCCCATGACACTGTTGTTACTGTTACTGCGATGCGGTGCTGACATCTACAGACTCCATTGGAAAACAATATTGCTGGATTATTACCTATAAATGGGAGTGTTCAGACTGATAATCAGGAGAACCTCGCAACTCCACTTCTTCAAGAAGTAACCGGTGTAACGGTAACTCACACTTATCATATTGTAGAACCTATTGTGGGTACTACTGTTCCTTCTGGTTCAGCTCTACCCCATCAGGCGGATTCTTTAGAGGAGGAATGACAGGTTTACACTTCCAGGAGGAAGAAGAAGAATGGAGATCTACTAGAGCTCAAGAGTCTTATGGATGATACTTTGGTTACTACTGGTAATGGTCAGCACCTTATCAATCTGCTAGCTGCATCACTACCGAGAACTAGAGCCAGAGGCAAGACTAGATTGGGATGACCCACACTTTTTCAGCGCCCGGGTGGTTTTTGGGTTTCTTTTTATTTCTATATGCACCCATCTTTTACATTTTTTGGTGTGTGTTGTACCGTGTGGGTTGGGTGTTTAGGCCCACCCATACAAACCTATTTATATCTTTATCATTAATATATCAGCCCTTGGGCTTTTTCACACACACACACACAGATATATATAT
>NW_018237437.1:42255-58938 GCF_001263595.1 Phalaenopsis equestris | reverse complement strand
ACACACAGATATATATATATATATATATATATAGTAAATTCATTTTAATTATTTCATATATTATTTATAATTATAGTTGATTGGGATAAATATCATGAATGATAATGTTGAGTTTGATATACCCCAGAATGTTACAATTAGTGTTTATGTTTTTTTTAGGAGGGCATGTGGAAGTTGAAAATTAGCTGATTAAGAATTCTCAATCTCATGTTAGTAGCAGCAGAGGAGCATCAATGGATTAGTACTTAAGTTTTTTCAGGATATGCAACCACCTTTATTTTCTTGAGGTCATGTGGAAGCTGAAAATTAGCTGATGAGGGTCAAAAAAATTATAGATAGTATGATATGTTCACTAGAAAGGAGAGTTACCCTTGCCACATTTGCTTTTGAGATGGAAAAGTTAGGTGGTAAGGTCAGTTAACATGAAAAATTTGGTGGTTGACCAAGCCCCTTATATATGGTGGGATTAGGTCGTGAGAACCTTCAGAGATTAGTTAATAAAACTATTAGCCAGGACGCATATGCATGATATATTTATTCGGTTGGTGCAGGGAGATCGATCGGTTATGCTGTATGAAGCAAAATTTACTATGTTGCTGAGGTATGTACCACTACTCATTTCTACTACAAAGGAGAAATGTCACATGTTCCTTGCTAAATTGAAAGATTCAATTAGGCAACCACTAGTGTCGCTTGGGATTGAAGACTATTCGGTGTTAGTGGAGAGGGCTAGATGGGTACAAATTAATTTTCAACAGACTCAGAAGTGTAACGACATACACGAGGAAGAATTTGGAAGAACTTACATCAGTTGTTCATTCTAGTGAGTTTAATGGGAAGAAAATAAAGTCATACACGAATGTGGTTGTTTGCTTCACTGGCAACAACAATATAGAGCTCTGTGTTACGTGTGTGAAGCAATATAATGGTAAATGTCTATTTAGTTTGAAGATGTGTTATTTATGTAGATAGTTGAGACATCTAATGAAAAATTACCCTAATTCTGCTCAATGATTCACATCAAATGCTAACTCAAGAAGGGATTCAACTTAGAAGATTTTTCAAGAGGGGTCTATTTTTAGAAGTGGTCAATAGAGGATGACAAAAACTAGTAATGTTACTTAGGAGCAACCAAGACAGAACATTCGACTAAGAGTCTATTCCTTAACTTATTAGGAACCTGAAGTACTTGTTGCCACTAATGCTAATGCATAGAGTTTGATGGATGATTTGTCTAATGGATGTCGTTCTAGTTATGTTGTGTTGTGTTAGTTATGTTATGTTTCAGATGTTGTGTATTTGTTAGATTTATCCCATATATTTTAGTTATTACTTTATGTTTCATCTACTGAATAATTAGTTTGTGTGAAGTTCATGAATCTCGAGGAAAAAATGTTATAATGAGGGGAAGATTGTAATAACTGTGTTTAATATTCATATATATAACAATAATGATAATGATAATAATAATAAGATTTTGCTTGGGCCGATTTGAAAGGAAGCATTTTGTCTCCGACAATTCCCTCTTCTTAAGAGTCTAACATCTCTTTTGAATCGAACGAGATGAAACAAAGAGTGAAAAAAGGAGAAGAAGAAGCAACGATAGAAGAAGAGGAAGAAAGAGGAAGACTTGCTTTGAGGAACTAAGTCGAGGGAGGAGACATTGTCGACTTGATGAAGCTGACAAAGCATCCTCGACGGTTTCCAAGGCTTTACTTGCAGGAAGAGGAAACCTATCGAAGGGCTCTGTTTGCGATGGAATCCTATGCTCTAGCCGTAGAAGAAGGAGAAGCGAAGAACTTTATCGAGCTTTCTGGCGTGGGTTAGATCAAAAGTGGAGGAGCGAGCATTGTGCGCAATTAAGGAGCAGAGAAAATGGTAAAAGCCTGGTTCAAACAACTTCGTTTGAAGGATATGGAGTGATTTTTGTTTGCAGATCGAGCAGAGTAGGAAACGTAGAGCGAGCTGCGTGCGGGAGGGGAGGGTTAACTTTAAGATTTTAAGCTAAATTTCAATTAATTTGTTTTTTTATTGCTTTAAGATTTTGTTATATCAATAAAATAGTTAAGTATTAAATGAGAATCATGTTAATTAGTGTTAGAAACTTAAGGTGGAGTAAATTTCAAATTGTTGATGGGGGATTTTTGAAGCAATGAAGGTTATAGTTTAACTTTCAAAAGTAATTTGTTTAAATTATTGTTATGCAATATTAGTATTAATTTAAGGATTTAAATTCATAATTATATGATGAAATTGAACTATAATCAATGAAAATATAATTTAGCAATATGAGATAAATTTATTGAATGTAATATGTTATATTATAGGTGTTAACTTGAATGATGTGACAGAAGTCGAGAATAAGAACCGTATAAAATCAAATTGAGTAGTTGTGCTTTCTAGTTATAATAATTTTTTCCGCTTTTAAATATATTTTTCCTTACGAATTTTCATTATTATTTCTTATATTAATGAAATTAAATAAAATGTGATTCTTCATAATGTTAGTCATGAAGCATGCATGTTAAGTAGTTGCATTATAGTTTTTCTAAGAAGAGTTTTGATGAGTATATAATTTGTAGATTCCAGCATAAATTTGTATATCAATATATTGCACAACATGTAGATTTAGTAAGTTTGTATTTATTCATCAGTAGATAGAGGTAAAGTGTTTTATAAAAAAAGAATGTTTGATATGAAGAATAAAGTAGTGTATATATGAATACTTATATGAGCATGTTAAGATAAGTTCACCCTCTTGTAGTACATACAATGGATGTCAGTGTACCCGCAAGTGTAAATGCTATCCTACCACTCCAGCCAAATGTGGTTTTTAAATCGCTAATGTTTTGCCGACTTGAAATATCAGTTATGGGCGAATATACATCTTTCCATCTCAGACAATCGTGTAAATTAGATCACAAACTGTTGTGTCGATGGGATAATACAGACTATGCGTGTGCATGGTTATGTTTTGATGATACTCCTAAGACAAATATGAATCTTAGTAGCATGAAATAAAGTGAGGTTAAAGATTAAACTTTGAATAGTACAATTAAAGTTAATGCGCATAGAAGTATAACTTTCTTCCATGAAGTGAATGTCACAGACACATACATTAGATTATTATAAGGATTTCATAGAAATATGAAAGATCAAAATGCATATTATTTTCTTTTTTTTTATGTTATTGTAGTTTAGAAGTGTTATCGCTCATGGGTTATCTTAGATAACTCATTATGTTATTTTAATTTTTTTTCAAGTCTAAGTTTTTAAATAAGATGAATGCTAGAAGAACTAACGTATAAAGAAAATGTCAGCAACCAGAGAGGTAACTTTTATTTGTTAATTAAATTTTTTTCTTTGGTGTCTCGTTTATATAATTTTTTTTTAAAATTAAATTGTTTGCGATAGAATTATAAATATAGAAAACTTAATTACATCGTCTGACTGTCTGTTCTCTTCTTGGTTAATTACAAGTTTTGGGCAAAGATGTGACAACTCACTATCTCCATCCTCACCTGGAAGTATGATTCTTTCATTTGTACTTTTCTTTTCTCGATAATGTGTTGTTATTGTTTTTGAAATGAATTTCACATATTTTTGAATTACATTTACTATTTCTCTGATTGCTTAAGAATCTTGTTAGATTACTATATTGTTAATTTTATTTAATTCTTATTTTTATATTATGCTAATGATATCACCCAAGAAATTTAATAATGATTTGTGTTATATTTATAGGATAATTGAGATTGGGTATGTTACTTCTAATTTAATAACCAACTAATTTTAACGCCTTATTAGTGTAGTTGTATTTAATTGACTTTTGGGTTAAAAATAGTAGGTGTTGTTAGTTAAACCTTAAATAAGCTTGTAATCTCACATCATTCGGCTCAAAGTAACTATTATTTATTAAATGATAAATGTATTTTCTATTGTGAGAGGCGTTATCCTTGTTATTTCTAATATGTTCTCTGTATTTTTTAGATTTGCTAGTTTAATTAAAATTCTATTACATGTTTCACGTGATATAGGCTTTACTTCTTTTTGTTCTAAATAAATTGCGGGAGTAATTTAATCTTGATTTATTGTTGCACAAAATCTTTAATAATGAATTAAATTTTATAGTTTTATTATTTTTTTTTTCCTTGCTCATTTTTTTTATTACAATATGTATCTCATGCAATAATCATGCTTGAATTATCAATAATACTGGGTTATATTGTTTATAGAATATGTCTAGTAATTTTGGAACAAATATTTGTAATAAGAAATGACAAATATTGTGATAGACCATTCGTAAGATTACAGGGGTGTCAAAGATGGAATTGGTTAAGATGAGACTGACGGTAAATAATTGACAAATATTTAGTAATATTGTAATTTGTGTCAATATTATTTTTATTAACTAGTGCTAATCGTGATTGAAATTACTATATTTGTCAAATTACGAACGGTCTAGCGTCAGTACTTTAGTAGTATTGTAATTTGTGTCAATGTTATTTGGTTTTTTTATTGATAATATTAGATGTATAATTTTGCTATTCTCATGTTTTATATTGTAGCTCGGTCATTATTTTGTATTTGTTTAGTTAGTGTCATTTTGAGCTTTGATGATAATGTTATTGGCTTGATTTAGTTCTAGTTTGCTTTTTGTGGATTTATTCATGTGTAATTCTGATCTGTTGTAGTAGTATTGCCGTTATTCAATTTTTTTGTATGCTAAGACCATCTTTGCACAATTATTTTACTGGTTTTTTTTTGTTTTGTTTTTTTGTGGTTTGATTATTTGGTCACAGAGAGGAATAGATCTATAGAATCATGACCCTCTTAAATCATATTATTTGATTAACTAAGGGCCTTATTACGTCTCCGATTTTTTTTTTTATTTATTATTTTGGGTGCCAAATTTGGTACTATATTTATATTGAAGCAACTTTTACTTATGAGATCAACACATATACAACCACTATACTGCATCCATTTTCATGAACTTTAATTTTCATAGAAATTAAATTAGAACTCATTAACGATTTGTTAACTTTTAGGTTAATTAGTTGAAAGAATGTCAAATTTGTACCATCAATTTCTAAAGAACGAACATATAGTGTACTGATAATTGTGTTACAAAATCAAACGATAGCGGGAAGTCAATTATGCATGAATCATGACATCTGCTCATTTTTGCTTGATTCCATGTTTTAGGCTGGAAGGTATATCTAAGTTTACCTTTCAAACTTAATTCGCTAGTCAAAGTCTCACTTATTTTTTGCATGCGAGATATAAAGATCTGTTAACACAGTAAAGCAGATCGTATAAATTATGACGTTTCTTAAATTTTAACCATCTGTTTATGATGTTTCTTAGCGATCAAATCTAAGAAGATCAAACACATTGATATCTATAAAATCCACATATTAGGATTAATCATACTAGTGTGGTTAAAACCCATTACGTTCTAGAAGAGAGTCTATGTCAATGTCATGATGGTGGCAATAATCATTGGATAACTCGATGTGCATCACCAGTTATTTTTGTATGCATTGAACCAAAGCCACTCTAAGACATTTTTAGTTAAACTTGATCAAAGCAAGGTAAACATGTTGAAACTTGGCCTACGCAAAGTCAAACCTAGTGAAAGTTTAACCAGCAATGGACCACTAAGCCAAATTGGTTAATATAGAGAGAAAGCAAGCCTAGCCAACCCAAAGGAACTTGTCCTGATGCTCTGAACAATAGTTGAACCGATTTAAACAAATGACTAACTCCGGTTATCATTTTGGGTCAAGTTTGATTACACACTTCTTATCAAAATTTTTGCTTCATTAGTTTATTCTGAATGGGGATACCCATTATTTGTTATGATTCATTATGTATCTGACGTTTCTGTTACTTGGGCACATCAATTGTTGAAATTGTAGATTTGAAGCCTGTGACAGTTTGATAACACCATTGATTATTCTTTGTTAAATACCTTGTTATCATTTGTGGTAAACACTTCCCTAATGTTTTTTTTTTTTATTGTTTTTTAACCTTCAGGCTTGGGGTGTTCTAGAACAGAGGGCTGGAAATTTATCAGCTGCAAGAAGGTTATTTACATCTTCATTGAACATAAACTCTCAGAGTTATGTAACATGGATGGCGTGGGCTGCTTTGGAGGAGGAGCAAGGAAATGCTGCACGGGCTGAAGAAATAAGAAATTTATTTTTTCAGCAGGTTAGTTCTGCAAATATATTTTATTTAGTGATGTCAAAAAAGTTTTGGTTAAATATTAGCCAAAGCATATAAAATTGAAATTGGTTCTTTTTAGATTTACACTTTGAGGGAAGTTCTTTCTCAGGCCAGATAACTTTCGTTGTTCTAATATTCTTTCGTTAGTTGTACTTTATATTTGAAGAAAGTGTATTTTTATGATAAAAAAAAAGTATTATTGAATATTTAGAGTGGACTTAATGCGACATCCCATTAAAAAACATGAATCTGTTAGCAGTGATGAATATGGAACTTTCGTTCGTAAGATTATAGGGGCGACGAAGACGAAGGATTGGAGATGGAAAGGAGAGACGAAGAGAAAAAGATTGCATGTGCGGGCTTGCATGATAAATAAAGAAGATGAGAGAAGACGAAGAAACACAAAACTATGATTCAAAACAAAAAAAACAAAGTAAAGACTGAGGATGTACATGAGAAGAGAGATTGAGATCGAGCTTAAGTAAGGATCTCATGTCTATTGAAACCAGGTGACGTGCGAGTGGAGTGCAAGAGGCGATGAAAACTGAGAGGGTGAACGAGCATGTTAGAGGGTCTTGTGCTGACCACGAATGTGCAATGATGACAGAAGCGAGCGCAAGCTCATGTGATTGCTAGAGGAGAGCTCTGGTTGATGCACTCAAGTGGATCAATCAGTTGGTAGCCTTCAGCGACATGCAAATTACAGTTTTCTAGGTGATGAGCACAAGGCAGATAGGAAAAATGAGAAGAGAAGAGAAGAGGCTTTGGGGGAAATGAGGTCAAGCAAGTATGGATTGAGCTGAGGTCCAACAAAATTGTTCCAAGCTAAATCTAGATTAGGGTTTATAATTATGTTGGTGTTTAATACTAATGAATGTTATTAAATGATTAAAATGGTAAAATTAGTATTCATTGACGAGTATTAATCTTAGTAAAAAGGAATTAAATTAATCTATCAAGTAATTTAATCGAAAAATTAGAAAATTGAAGAAAAAAATATTGTAGATTTGAAGAGCATATAATGAAATTTATTTATGATGTTAAGTTTCAATTATACATTAACAATTTAATGAATGATGCATATTTATTTATTTATTAAAAGTGACAATAATTATAATAAATGTAGGAAAAATTTAAAGAATTAGACAAAACAAATAGCTATATTCTTAGATAGCTTGGTTATAAAATAATAATATATGGAAAAATGTTATTTTAAATGTAAAAATATATGTTAGGTAATAACTTGGAGAATTTAAAGATTAATGATGATTTATTCTCATGAATAAAGTAATACTATGATTAAATTTATTGTAAATTAATTTCCTTATATTGTTGTTATTAAGCTTGAAAATTTAATTGATAAAATCTAATAATTATAGTAAGACAAATTTTAGTAAGTATCATAATAATTAAAATGTTATAAAATCACAAGTATTTTAAATTAATTTTTATGGTATTATTAATAATTTATTTATTAGATAAAAAGGAGTAATGAATTTAATGTTTTAACATAAATTAAGGTATAATACATAACATTTAGAATCATATAAAATTTAATAAATAATATCAAATCTTCTAAGTTAATAATATTATTATGATAGATGATTTAAAAAAATGAAAATGCATATATTTGAATAATAAAATGATTGTGTAAAAAGAATCAAAATAATTATATTATTTTAATTATTTGTTTGAAAGAGGCAGATTTTAAGATGTATAATGACAAAAACTACTTGTTAAATATTGAGGTGAGTGCTCTTACTTATAAATTACTGTAGTGTTTTACTTCTTTTTTACCAGTTGTATAGATAGTTATTGAAACTTGTTTAATTCAATTTTAAGATTTTATCTTGACTCTTCTTTCTCTTATACGTGCTTATTTTAACCCATATGGACTTTGAAATTTTGTGCTCCAATCTTTTCCAAAAGAATTTTGTATTTTAGGCCAATTTATTACAAAATTTATTAGATTTCAAACAAAGTAGTACCTAAAGATTTCACCCTTATTTTATAAGAATTTAAAGATTTGGTTCGAGGTTTTTCATTTGTATAAGCTATTATTGTTAATTACCTTTCTTGGTAATGAAAAAAAAATCTTTCAATTAAAACTAGTCATTAAAGTGCTAATTGCTCAAGTTATTGTAGCATAATTTATGGTTTAAAATAGAAAAACGATTCCCTACTTTATATCGTCGTCTGATCCAAATGGTTCCCGGAGTTTCTTCATTGCTTGAATACCAAAAGTCAAGAATCCCCACATCCTATCATTTGTACTTGTAAGTATTCATATAATATCATATATATGTTCACTTGTGACATTTTTTAAAGCATAATTTCTATAGTAAATATTCAACGTGCATTTCATATATCATAGCAAAAGTAGACATGCTGACAATGATTTTATAAGTGTATTCATCAGATTCATAGCATAGTAAAATCACATGTATCGTAAAGAAGAAATCAATTTGCATTCACACATTCAATATAGATATTCATCACAACATGCAGGAAATTTTAAATGCTACAGTGTCAATTTTGGAATCACATTAAAATTACAAAGAATTGTTTTTCTTAAGTTAACACAAGATTATTTTACTTGAATTGATAGAGTAGCCTTACAATGAGCTTTCTCACGCTTGCTTTGAGCTCGCAGCCTAGTGTAAACAATCTGAAAATCATATACATTTTAGGGTTTCTTGGAATCTTAGCTTATTTTGTGATTTAACCCAAAACCTAACTTATTTATGAAATCTTTCCTCAAACAGGCTTTTTGGCATAATGTGTGCAAAGAATGGTCACTTGATCCTTCTCCCACTGAACCAAGTCGGTCGCGTGCGGCTCATGCCGTGTCCGCGTTGGGTTTGGGCTCCCTCGCACCAAGTATGGTGCTTCTTCGTCAATCTATGTCGAGTATGACACTCCCGCATTAATTTCCCAAGGTTGGGGGGGCTTCGACCTCATCAGTCAAAGCTTCCTCGCACCAAGTATGGTGCTTCTTCGTCAATCTATGCGAGTATGACACTCCCGCATTAATCTCCCAAGGTTGGGGGGGGCTTCGACCTCATCAGTCAAAGCTTTTATTTTCTCATTATATTCAAGTGAACTTTGCTGAAGGTGTCAATCAAGAAGGACAGAAATCAGAAAGTTAAATTAGGAGTTTTCTATAATTAGGAACTTCCTTATTTAAATTATTTCCAATGTCTTTATTATGATTTATTTCCCTTTTAGCTGAATATTTAGATTAGGAATATGTATTATTAGGTTGCTTAAAATAGATTATGTAGAATATTTTGTACCTAAAATAGATTGTAAGATTATTATTTAATGAAATGAAAGCAAAGGGAAAAGACATCGAGACTATTCAGGATTCAGCCTATTTTTCTCAAAACTTTGACATGGTATCAGAGCCAAATTTTTCCCCTAACCATCAATAATTGTTGGACCGTCAAGACTCCCTTCTTGCCGGCCTTCTTACAGGACAGGAAGGAAGGAACTATTTCTTTGCCTTGATTCTCGTCCATCTGCTCGTCATCCCATTATTTTTTCGCCCTCATTACTTTCGTTCTACTTCGACTTGGCCAATCTCGGCAAAGCCTCTATTTCCTAGTTCAATGGCTTCGGCTTCGGCTTCGGCAAACCTTCGATCTCAGGCTTCGACGCTCTCAGGCTTCGGTATTCTCAGGTTTCGCCACTCTCAGACTTCGGCACTCTCGGGCTTCGACACTCTCAGGCTTCGACACTTTCGGCTTCAACACTAACTGCTTGAGAATTTTTGGTTCTGACAATGTTATCAGTTTTTTGTTGGCAAATTGATGTTTCTTGATCAACAACATTAATTTGAGGGAGAATGTCAATAAGGAAGGACGAAAATCAAAAAGCTAAATTAAGAGTTTTTTATAATTAGGAGATTCCTTATTTAAATTATTATTAGGTTACCTAAAATAGATTATGCAGAATATTTTGTACTTAAAATAGAATGTATAAAATAGATGTAAGATTATTATTTAATGGAATGAAAGCAAAGGGAAAAGGAATCGGGCCTATTCATGATTCAACCTATTTTTCTCAAAACTTTGACAAAAGGTATCAGGAATGACGTTATATTTTGACAAGTTAATTTTGTAGGTGTTGACATTCCACAACACGCTTTAATAGAATAAATATGCATCCACTTTTGACACATTTTGAGATATAGTTGCATATAGATGTAGTTCTCGCATTGTAACTCTCAAGTCCTTAAGTGTGAAACTTTCTTCCACTTCTCGTACTCGGTGGAATGTATCTGATAAATAAGTGAGGAGAACTCAACTTTATGATGAACTTTATGGCGAGTTGCGCTACTCTCACTAGCAGCCACTCAAGAGTTCTCTCTTTTTCTTCACTCATAAGACCTGGATCCCATTGAAGTTTTTTTCTTCTCAAGCTCCGAAGATAATTTTCAAAGTTATGGTTCATCCCTTTTATCTGGACATATGATGGTAGGTACTCTGCTGAACTGAATCAAATATTTGAAGAATTTCATATAATCTTCTAGATGTGGCACAAAAGGGCTCCTTTTCTAACATGATTGATCTCCCTGAGTAGAGGAAATTCAAGGAGTCTATAGATCTGAAAATTTTGGATTTCACTTCTCTGGGGGTTATTAGGTGTTTTGTTTTTGTTCCTCAGACTTAGGATCGTCTTGGACGACTGATGTGAATTCTGCTGGAGTCTATCTATAGCCTCAGCTTGAACTATATGCTTTTCTCCCACATCCATTAGAATCTGATTCTCCTTCTTTGTGTCCTCGTCTTCTTCAGTGTCTACTGTGTCATTGTCATTTCCTTCAACAACTCATTGAAACACTTAATGACAAGGACAATCGGTGCACGTATCATGTTGGCTACAAAAACACGTTCTTTCACCAAAGATGGGAAGTGCAATATACACTTGCCTTGGAAGGAGTCTGAGTTGTTGGAGGATGCGGTGACACAAACTATCTTTTTAAATCCTTTAGAGAAGCACTAATAGGACTAGCATTGACTATTCAAGATGGTGATGAGTTCGAGAGTCCGATACTAGACACAGAGCTGCTTTTGCTGAGAGAGGTCTAACATATCATCTCTTCAACTAGAGATGAGTCTCTGAGCCATTTCTGGAAGGCCCTATGGAGTAAATTGGGTATTATACTTTAATTTGGTTTAATGGCGCACATATGAACAGGTGACCAGATAAAGTGTTGAACCACTACTTTGAAATTCTCTGTAGACGTTTTATGAAAATAACATCAACCAGTGGGATCTAGATGTTTCTAGAGAAGAAGCTCCTCCTACTTGGGGAGAATGATGCAGACGTCAATGCCGCGTTTTTGCACTATCGCGGAGCCTGAAGCTTTTTTTTTTTTTTTACTTTTTTTATTCTATTTTGAACAGATTTCTTTCATTTGTTTCTCCCTTATTTTTTATTCTTTTTTCTATTTTCTAATTAGGTTTTTTCTTATGATGGGCTTTTATATATTTTGTATTTGATTGTTTGAGACTTCAGTTTTGCTATTTTTATTAATTTAAAGACTTTTTTTATTTATTTCTACTCTCGAGAGTGCTACAGGCTCTTTCTTTTGCAACTGATATATCTGTAGCTTGCCAAGAAACTGATGGTGAAACCTGCTAGCCATTCATATTTCGGTTTCGTTGTTGTTTTTAGCCGGAAAGTCCCCGAAATCATTGCCAACTTCTGTTGACAGTAAATTGTCACATTTCCCCTTCCAGTTCACCGCCATCCACCTCTCATGGTTTACTTCAGCCGCCAACCATTCTATTTCTCCTTTTCCCCATTCTACAACTTCTCTTAACATCCTATTGTATTTGCTCACACCTTCTTGGCGCCCTGGTGTCCTAGACGGCATCAGAATGAGCTTTAGGTTATCCTTATGTGGTCATCTAGTTTGACATTAACAAATATTCCCCATTTTAATGGTGATTTCTTCTCTTCCCAACGTCCAATTAAATTTCGCCAGCAACGATTGATAATTTTTCTGCGCTCTCCATCTCTTTCTGCTGTATGCTTTGCCTATATCTGCAACGTCCTCTGTTCTACTTTCAATACAATTCTGACCATAAAAAAGTTTATCAATGAAATGCCCAGCGCACGGAGGTAGTGGATGATGCTTCCTGGGTTACAGGCTTTCTCGACATCTTCGACCCAGCACTCCATAGCATAAAGCGGCTGTTGAATTTTGAACATAGCCGCCCGGGGCTTTTAGGCAGCCAGGATATCTTAGGAAAGCTTCAGCAATCAGAATCCAGCAGCGGTGCGGAAAAAGCTGTTATTCAAGGTGGCGACAGTTTCAACTTGGACGCTTTTATTAAAGAAAAGTTATCGTTGGACGCGTCGAAACTGGACGAGCAAATGGAAAAATATGCGCCAAGGAAAAGTTCTCCAATGAAAAGGAATTTATGGATCAGATCTGGAAACAAAATGCACTCAACCAGTCCTCAATAGTTGTCTAATCTGGCTTAGTGCTAGCATCTTATTTATAGCCAAATTCTGTATTATAGTCTTCTGATAAAAATTAAGCCAGATGCAATTAAGTATGAAAATTTTATTAGTCACTAGTCAACATCTATTCTCAAACACATTTACATATGCCAATATCTACTTTGACTTGAGTTCATTATTGTTTTGGTAATGTTTGAGTGGATAAAACCAACGATATGCGAATGCGCAACTTAAAGATGAGCCACATGCCTGTAATTTAAGGCTCTTTATTTTTCAGTTTTAATTAGTCACATTTTATCATAAAATTTCATTGTTGCCAATGATAATATGCTATACGTGAAAATGTTTTGATCGTTTAATCCTAGCTTCATTTTTTTCCTTCTTTTTATTATTTGTGACAGAACGGTGTCACTCTCGTACTTATATATATATTTTTATTAAATATAATTTACATCTAATTTGCTTTCATTTTCAATGCCGACAAAGGTTTTTTTTCCTTTTTTATAAGCTTTTAATGTGATAAAAAGTATGCCTTAAATAAGGAGATTTAGGCTATCAAAAACATTTTCAAGGATCATATATTTAAATTAAAAAAAATATCTATATATATGAAAAATAAGGTTGAATGAATGATTTATTTTTTTGAAGTTTTACATGGATGTAATCCTCATGCATTAATCATACCATATAATTGTATTGATATTTTTGTAAAACTTATTTATAAAAATGGCTCGAAAGCCAAAATGTGAATTATATTTTTAAAATATTTGTATAATAAATTAAATAGATATATGCCAATATTAGGTATTGTTTTATGATATAAAAATTAGTAATATAGTAAAATTTCCTCTCAAAATAGTTCTATATATCATTTTCTAATTGAAATGGTCATGTGTTACATAATGGGGGTATGTTCTAATTAAAAATTTAAAAGTTTAATTATTTTGATATTTGTGATTTTTAATGATTGATTGTTAATTGTGGGATTCTTCATTAAAAAAAATGTAGGTTTTATAAGGAATATCAAATGGGTTGTATTTAGGGGGATAAACGAGCCGAACACAAGCGAGTTGAGCCTGAGCTCAACTCGTGTTCGGCTCGTTTATATTTTGAGCTCAAAAAGTGTGTTCGTGTTTGTCTTGTTTGCTTAACGAGGTGAGCACGAGTTGTTCACGAACAAAGAGTCATTTTGACAACCCTAATTAAATAGTCATAAGATGTCAAGGGTAGAGCCAAAAAATAGTCATAAGATGTTAAGGGTAGAGCCAAAATTTAAGAATTATTGTTTATATTAAAACATCATTTGAATCTAATTTATTAATTTTTATTCTATTTCTTATTAATATTTTTTATTGATTATAATTCTTTGTAGCCTTGTACTCAATTAATTTTTTTAAAAATACTATATATATGTAAATGATGAATAGTATTTCGAGCCAAATTGAGTAGAATAAGAACAAACAAATTTTTGCCTGTGTTCGGCTCGTTAACTTAGCGAACGAGCCGAACACGAGCTGTTCACGAACAACGAGCCGTTTTGACGGCCCTAGTTGTATTATGGTTCAATCTATCATTCAATAACAAAATATGGTATAAAAATTACAAATCAAGTCTTTTTTTTATAAAAATTTTAAAATCTAAGCACCGCTTCAAAGTTTTGATAAACAATGTAGGAGGATATTGTTTAAATTATTTATTTATGTCTACATTAAAAAAAATATTTCCCTATGCTAATTAATGCCTTCTATTAATTCTCACATACAAGCCATTTTTACTGTGGAACTATACAAAAAAAATTATTAATAGTTATTAGGTTTAGTAAAATTGGTTAAGAATGATTTTTAGTGTGAATCATGTGGCACTTAAGTATCGTTAAAATTTGACTATAATTTAATTTGGATGAACAAAGTAATGTAATATAAACACATAATCATCATTGTCATTGGAGCACAAAATTTCATGTCTTCAACATCTTGACTACTTCAAAGAGTAGAAGATTGTTGATTATGTTAGAACCAGCACCTCCATCTTAGAATTAGAGCATAGCATTTGATTCAAGAAGACTACTCCATTTATAATACATTATTGGTTCACCCCACACGATTCAAGCAAAAGTAAAGATTCAAATCTCTGGGTTGCTTCTACATAACTGAGGTTTTATTTGAAATCTAAACTTATACTGTATGGCTTGGCCAAAACTGTTATTCAAGGAATTTGTTGTTTCTTTTAATCAATTATTGTACTCACTATTTATCAATTGTTGAATTTGTATTAATATTTGTTTATTTGCATTCCAACACAATAAAGCTTGTTGTTAATCTTAATCTTTGAATTTTAGTGATTTTATATTATTTGTATTGCTTATATTTTCTTATTCCCTTTCTCCCACTCAATTTTATAAGCCCATTCACGTTCTTAACTATCTTTTGCACTTTCCTCACAACTCTAAGAACATCTCAAATCATTCAAAAGTTTTCTAGCATCTTCTCTCTCCACTTATATATAATAAACCTTAAAGCATATAACTCTTGGGTTCACCTTTCCAAGCACTCTTCTGCCACTTCCATCCCCCCTTCCACATACTACCAAGATCTTAATGCTATTCCTAGCCTTTTGCCATTTCAATTTTAATCCAAAATTGAGCTATGAATTGCCTTTATTATGAAAAAATAATTCCACCCCACCATCACCTTAATCCCCTCTAATAACTTAACTAAACACATCCCTAATCACATGTTTTCCTATTGAAGGACTTCATGTTAACACAATTATAAGAAAATAGGAGTACCTTTACGGTCAAAATCTTGTCTTAATTCCATCAAGAAGTAGCCACATAAGCTTAATTACTATCGAGTGCTTTAATTATTCTAATCAAGCTTCAAAATGACAAAATTAGTAGGAGAATATCTTTAACTAGCCTACTTGATCACTCAATCATTGTCCTCACACAAATCAAATACTTATTTGAGGATACCTAAAGCAATCACAACAGAGATGTCACATGTCCTACCCCTTGATCAAGGGTTTGTTAAAATGGCCGCAAGAACTTACTTTGGCAAGGAACACATCAACCAAAAGTTAAAATTTTGTCTATAGTAGATGTATTACAAGCCATTTGCTAAAATAATTTTTTATTAAAATGGGAATAATTTCTTAGAATATTTTATTAAGATTAACAACCCTTCTTTTGGAGGATCTAAAAGAGAGATTGAATTAATTTAGAAATTTTTTGTTAATCTATTACAAAAAACTTTAAATCATCACCATTGAGGTGATATTTTTATTGTCAAATTTTATTATTTTGGATTGTCAATTTGTGGCATTGACAATTATTGTTTTCCACTATTTGTCTCTACTCTTTATTTTGAAACATTAGTAGACCTTAGATAGTGCCAATAAGATGAAGGTTAGTGGCTATATTAATTTTGATAGAAATTATTCAAATCAATAATTAGGTTAACTTAATTGTTAATTTAACTTAAGGAAATTAATGATATTTAAATTAAGGGGAAATTTACATGCATAGTATTTACATGTCTAACATCCAAATTTTAATATTTACATTTATCACACCAACATGTCAAAAATTTATACATGAAAAGTTGTCTTTAACTTTTAAGAAGTTAGTGATGGTGTTATTTCTTAGGTGATGTTAAAGATTTGAGTGGTATGTAGAGGTGTAAAGAAGCCGAACACGAGCGAGCCCAGGCTTAGCTCCTGTTCGGCGAGTTTATATTTTGAACATAAAAATAGTCACTTTGACAACCCTAATCACGTCGCTATAAGATGTTAAGGGCTGGGGCAAGATTTAAAAACTGTTGTTTATTTTAAAACATTATTTAAATTTAATTTAATAATTTTTATTCTATTTTTTAATTAATACTTTTAATTGACTATAAATTTTTGTAGCCTTGTAGTCAATTAAACTTTTTAAAATACTACTCATCAATATATATATATATATATATACAT
>NW_018237437.1:16163-41337 GCF_001263595.1 Phalaenopsis equestris | reverse complement strand
AAGTCTTATATTACTTAATAACGATACGTATACTTGCGTAGTATATATATATATATATATATATATTAAAAGTTAATCGAAAAATATAATAAATTTAAAATAATACTAAATTTTTATAGGATGAGTGTTGTTCACTTTGAACCTCAAGGGATATTTTAATATAATATTGAATTTTATTTAAAAAAAATAATATTGAATTTTATTTTAAAAAAAAAATTAACACTAAAAAATTCTTGAAATCCTTATGGGAGCTCTTTCCACTCATCAAAGACCATAGACAACATTGTCAAATAATTAAAATAGATTTTGACACTTGTTTTAATTTTGCTTCAAAAATAAAAGAATTGCATAGTAAATTCAACTAATTTAAACAAAACCTAAAATTCATGTAGATCATCCTTAAGGCCCATTTTTTACCACCAGGAATTAGTTTCATATATGTTTTAAGATTATCAAGTTTAAAATGCAATTGAAACACCTTAAAGTTAATTATAAAATTAGAAGAGGAAATATATATCTACCTCCTCAATTGAAAATAAAATAAAAACCTAGGTCATATATTCAAACCACTAATTAGAAACCTTTTGCTGAGATCATACCTCTAGTGAGGTATGCATCCTACTAAATGTAGGGGGTTAGGAGTGGTGGGACTCACCTCAAGTGGCTCCACTAATATTGATACAATTTAAAATTTTGAACAAAAATTAAAACTCAAATTAAAATTTAAATTTTTAATAAAAAACTTTTAAAATATTAATCACTTACACTAAAACTACCAAATAGATAAAACTTGAACTTAAATATTAATCAATATTAAACAATAGCCTTTTAGAGGTAAACCAAACTAACCACACACACTACACATGATTAATAGTTAAACTAGATTATAAAGTGATCTTTTAATAATTCTAACAAAATTCTACTGAAGCTAGTCATGCTTAGTGAGAAAAAATAAAATGCCAAAATTAATTTAAAAATTTAACATTTGCATGTGTTGCACTATACATGCTTGTGAGCTTAAGCATGACTGAATAGGATAAGTGGTTTGTCATCCACAAGTATTAGGTTATGTGTTATTTTTATGCTTGATTAATTGTGCATGATTGCTTTTTAACCTCTATTTTATAGGTTTAGTTTGGTTTTCCTTTCAAACTCAAAATATAAATTTGAAACAGAGAAAAATGTAAGGCTTATGGGATTAATGATGAGAATGAAACATGTGATGAATTCTTGGTCTATTTACCCTTATTATTGATTATTTATGATGTTATTTTGCGTGAGAAATGTATTTTTGTCTATTTTGTGCATGTTACAGGTTTGATGTTATTCGAGAACCAAAATGGGACAAATCATAACAAATTAGTTGATTAAGTGATCCAACGCACTCGGGCCACCTGCACAGCGAGCTCGCACCATCCCAGTGCCAAAACGTCAACAATACAATGCACTTGTGCTATCGATGGAGTGGGTTAAAGCGTTCGCACCATCATCACGATGCACCCGTGCCTGTCCAAAACTTACTTAGGGCGCCCGAGCAGGCAACGTGACACTCCAACACCCAATCGCTGATTCAATTTTGGAAGAAAATTTCTTGCCTTTGTTGAGCTTCACTTATATGTAATGCTTGTTGGCATGAAGTTAGAGCTTATTCGGCTGCTGGAGGCTTAGAGAGATTTTTGGTGAGAGAGAGCTCTCCTTTAGGGTTTTCTTCCTTGCTTGAGGTTGAAACCATTAGAGTTGTTTTTCTTCTCCTTTCTCCTTTTGTTTGTCTAGAGAGAATATTGTATGAAAGAGGGATCTTTTAATGTCTTGGATAGGTCAAGCTGTTATTTTAAGTTCTACATTTGTTTGTTTCTTGCAACAATAGTTTTCATGGATTTTTTTTCTGTGATTCTTTCTATAATGTGTGGCTAAATTTCTTTCATATATCTGTGATGTAGGGTTAATAATTTTTTTTTATAAACTCGATGTTTTTCATGCTATGTTGTCTGAGCTTGCATTTCTCCATGTTGTTGGTTAACCATCTAGATTTCATTTACTCCTGATCTAGTCAATTAGATTGTTAAAATATTTTGTGATCTATAACATCTGCCTGTCGTAGAATCCTAGGAAACACCATGGGGTTAAGTGAAACTTAACTTCATGGGTTTCCTATTCTTCTTAGGATTTAAGCATAAGCTTAAGAAGAAAACTTATCCCTGGTTGGCGACTATCACAAAGTAAAATATTTAGAAAAACCAAAAACTCTGACTACACCTAAGTCATAGAGGCACATGTCTCATTTCTCTTGAAGAACACTAAGATTCTTTCCACATTTTGTTTTGTAATTTCTGAGATCATGTTTTGTTGTTTGTTTGCTACTTAAGATTTTTGGAATTCACCATCCTGTTGTGATTAGGATAAGCTAAGTTTAAGTAGTTATTAAATTAGAGATTTCTCTGTTAGAATAACTATTAGCTCTTTTCTTGTGGAATCGATACGCTGACTCTGATACCACATATTACATTGCATGTATACTTATGTGATTAACCAACTTGCCTTGTAGTAACTTTTCAATCTTCAAGTTTTAGGTTGCATTTATGGGTAAAGGTGTTAATAATTATTCTAATTTTAGGAGAATTTTAGTTGATAAACTTAGAATTTAGATTTGACAATTTTTATTTTTTGTTTATTTTTCTATTTTTCATATCTCTTGTTATTGTTAGTTATTATTTACACTTGCATTGTTGTTCTGTGTTTTATTATAGGTACTAAAGAAATAAATAAAGCTAAAACTATTCTATGTGAGTATGTTTTTCTTTCTTTTGTATGTGTTGTTTGCTTTGCATGTTTGCATGTTGACGCACTCATGTGGGTCTTTTGTGATTTATTTGGAGTCTGTCAAGTCTACCTTTAGGATCACGTTGTTGTTGTTGTAGTGTATGCACAGAGATGTCGAATCTAATATTTCCCCTTTTGGCATGAAATTTACCAAACTTTAGATGCCTTAGGAGAGCACATTCACTTTCTGACATGAAAATAGAGATGGCTAACCCTCATTTCCCTTCCATGAACCACCTAGGGATTATGTCAACCATTATGTTGAGAAAATCTACATAAGTATTAACTAATAGCTAGATTGGGAGACTACCTACTGAGGACCCAATTATTCTTTTTTCCAATTTTTTTGAACTACGTGCGACTTTTCAGTATAAAGGTATCCCCAGTGACACTGTTAGACTTAGTTTTTTCTCATTCTCTTTGAGGGATAAAGCCAATATGTGGTTAAAAACCCTTGCCCCAGAATCCATAACAGCTTGGAGTGTTCTTGCCCAAAAATTTATAGCAAATAATTGCCTCCATCGAAGATTACCAAGCTTAGGAATAACATTGCCTCATTTACCCAAATAGATAGAGAAGTAATTTATGAGTCCCATGAGAGGTTCAATAAATTACTTATGAGGTGCCCACACCATGTCTTACCTAACTAGCTGATTATCCAGATGTTCTAAAATGGGTTATTAGGCTTACTGAGCTCCATTTTAGATGTTGTAGTTGGGGGATAACTAATGTCTAAGTGGTGTTTGGCTTGATAAAAATGCAATGCAATGTAAAAGTTTTGCAAAGTATTATGATTACAATGTATTTGAAATACTTTAGAGTTATTTAACTTACTGTAAAATAAATGTAGGACTTTATATTTTTTGTTTGGTTTGAAGTAAATTGAAAAAAATGTATTTCAATATATCTTTTTTTATTTGACAGCAGTTGGGGGGTCAGCATGCGGCAGGAAGTAGTGGGTTGGTAGGAAGTGCAAACAACCAACGAAAAACTGAGTAGGCGGTGGTGGCCGCCATAAGAGGCGGTAAAGGGAGATTGACAGAGGCTGTCAGGGTGGCTGACCAACAACAGTAGCAAAAGGAGGGTGGAGTCGGCGATGGCGGGTGATGGGCAGTGAAGTTGGATGGCAAGCTGCATACGGTGGCGGGTGATAGTTGGTGAAGGTGGGTGTCGAGCTGCTGGCAGGGGGCGGACGATCGATGACGGTGAAATACAGTGACAACCAACAAGCTGCTAGTGATGGTGAACTGTAGCGGCAATGGCTACAGGGGACTGCTACGGCGGGAGAGCTATGGGGTGTGATAACTAGTGGCTGAAGATGGATGGCATACAATCGACGATGGCGACGAAAAGCTACAATAGATGGAAGTGACTTGCTTATAGCATTTTACATAAATGTTGTATTTCAAATTCAGTCAAATCGATCGAATTCTAAAGTCAACTAAGATGAACTACATTATAAACTTTAAATTCATTCAAATTTTGCATTATATTTGTAATTTTTTATACCAAACACATAATCTTTTCAAATCCCCACAAAAGAATTAAACTACACCACTAATTAACTCAACCAAATAGCCCCTGAGCCTTTTAAGGAAGCCTATCAGTTGATAAGAAAGATGACCACTAATAATTTTCAATGGCCTGTTAAGAGAATCACACCCCAAAAAGTAGTCAGTGAGCATGACATAGATGTTTTAACTATCATAAACCCTAAACCCAAACCCTTAACCCTTATGTCGGTTGTAATGCCTTAATGAGCATTGCTTGTTGAGTTGATCACAATGAGTAATGTGAGTTAAAGCATTGAGATTGACAAGAGTATGGCTGTGCTAAGGACCCAAAGGATCTAACTCATGTCATCTTGCATGTTCCGGGTCTGCATTTAGTGACCCTTTATTTTAATAAAAAAATATATTTTTTCTACTTACTATGTTCACCATAATTTTAAAATTATGCATGTAGCAAAATAAGTCGTATATAAGGCTACAATTTTAAAATCCATCATTGGTGACACTCTTTAGATCCCTTGGATCTTTAAGATGGGGCTAGTACTACATCCCCGTTAAAGTCATACATGCCCAGATACTTACTCTGCTCTTAGATGCTGGTTAGGACACTTATTGTTAGATTGTGTGTTAGGCTATGATTTATGATGTTAAGTAGTTTTTTTATGCCCCTGGCTATTGTTTTATGTTGGCTTTTCTTGTGCTTGCCATGCGTCACTTTTTTTTTTTTGCTTTCTGGGGTGTTAGTGTGCTTGATTTGCATGGTAGAATTTTAGGGTGTTCTTCTGCTGGCAGTCATGCCCAAACATATGCACACACATAGATACCGTGAAGAAGGAGTACATATTGATTTCTAACACTTTGCTTGCAGGTGGTATTTAACTCCCCCAATTAAAAGTCAACTTATTATGCATTGCATGGCTCTCTTCGGTAATGTTGTTTTCTTATGTAGGTCGAGTCTTTACTTTCTCTTTTCAAATGTATTTAATAGAGTCCCTAAGCTGAGTTTATATCAGAAATAATGTACGGTCATGGGCTTCGAGGAGGATGGCACATCAAACTACATGACGGAGACAAGGAGCAGCAACTCGTGTCCCATACCTTAAGTCAGAATGTTATATTTTTATATAGATCTAGGACCGTACATGTATATGAGGAGTCTGAAATCTTTTTATACTTTTCTTGGGAAATGTTTTTGGCCTAGTGGCATTAGACTCTTTTTATATATTTTAGAGTGCTTTTACTTTTTATTGAGTGCCTACATGTCTTGATTGTTTTTATTGTTTATTTTTGGTTTATCTTGGGTGCTACGAAAACTATAATCTCGGATCATTAAGGGCCATAATATTCTAAATTTTCTACTCAAAATCCTAATAATAAAAAATTAAGCTAATCAATATTCTATGATTAAGAGATTCAAGACTTTTAAAACATGTCTTCTACTTTCTTGCAAGGCCTTCATGCCAATTTTAAAATGGGTTGTATGCATGGATATCACCCCAGTCGTAATTAAAAGGGCATCCATGCCAAGGGTGTTGGTAGAAAACGATATCATATTTATATGTCCCAAAAAGAAGCCCTCATCCTTCTCCAACTCAATTGACCCAACATAGATTTCTACTTAGGTGGTTTTCTAGTACACTTAGGGTGTTAGATGGCTCCTCAACCCAGACGAGGTGTAAGTCCTTTTGTTAGAAGAATTTTCTAGCTTTGCAACTAAACCTCCCTATTCTCTTCTTTCCCAAGGCATCCTCACCCTTTTGGCTGGCATAAGTCCAACCTTTTGAAGCTCAACCCGATAGTCATAGGATAGAGTTTCATTCTTTTGACCATATGGCTACCGGGTCACCGTGGACGACTCAATTCATGGATTGTTGACTGAGGATCTATGGATGTGTTGGGTCAACTACCTTCACGACAGAGTAGAATTAGGCTCCTAGTGGATTGGAATGATGGGTATGTGGTACACCGACCCGACTATCTCTACCTTTTAAAACTACTCCCCTCTTCCTTTGGATACCCCTATTAAGCCCTATCACTCCTTGACTTCGTTGATATTATTTTGATGGCCCAATGCTGAAGAGCTGACACCCATTTGGGATACGGCGATTTGTCCTCTACTCTTATGGCCCAGATGTGCATTAACGTATCCTGATATCCTTATCAAGATGATTTTGGTTATTCCGCGGGCTTTTCATATAGATGAACAACTACCCATTTAGGATGTGAGAGACTCACTCTCTGTCCGATGGCTTAGCGAGAACTTTAAAGCATCGGAGCATTTCCACACGGAATAACCTTTCTTTGATAACCTATTTCCCTAGGATCATGATAATATAAGTGAAATCACTTCCATTGAGGGTATTCCTAGGCATTCGTTAGGGTGTAATTAACTAGAGGGATATGTTCCTCTGAGAGGACCTTGACCCCATAATAAAAATGTGTTTTTTGCTTCTCTAGTTATGGGTGGCTTATGTAGAGATTACTTTTGTGGATGTCGTGTTTTAAGGTTTTTTAATCCCTTCCTTTTTGGATGTATACTCTTGACCCATCACATGAGGATAAGACATATATAAGCCTTCTATCTCATTTATTTTTATTTGTTTGTAAATTCATCTAACGTATATCCCTTTTTATTCAGTTTCTATCCTCTTCAAATCATTGATATAATTCAGGAGGAAAATTTATTCGAATAAGGGAATCATATGATGACACATAAATAGACAAGCTAGTGACTCGGAGTGCTAAAAAGAATTTAAAAAAATAATATGGCGACTTCGTGGGGATGAGTCTCTCTCTCCATATTAGGACTTTTGCTTTTTGGGGTTATAGCCTCTCTCTCCTTTTTTAGGGTTTTTCTTATATTATTATGACATGGATTCTTTCCTTAGTTGAGCCTTCTTGTGAGACATTGGTTTTTAGTCCATGCTTCAATTTCTATTGTTAGAAATTCAATGTATTTTGTCATGTTTTCTTACCCTCAACACATCTAGTCGCTACATAGTCGCATGCAATGGTGTTGTTGTACTATTTTTGTGATTGGTTTTTCTTAGCCTTTCCCTTTTTGTTGATTGTTATCTTTTTTTTGTTTGGTAGAAATGGTGAGTGAGAGAGTCATCACGATCGCTCCTATTGAGGGGATCTCTATCTCCTTCTTCCCCAATATTTTTTGTGCTCCCGAAGGTTTTATAACCTTTAGTTTCTTTGAGTAACCTCTCTAGATTAGCTTCGGTAATCCTATGCCTTCTAAGTTTATTGCTCTGTGCCCTCCTCCTAGTAAGGAGACTCATGCTAGGTTTTATAACCTTTAGTTTCTTTGAGTAACCTCTCCAGATTAGCTTGGGTAATCCTATGCCTTCTAAGTTTATTTCTCTGTGCCCTCCTCCTAGTAAGGAGAGTCATGCTGACAAAGTCACTCCTGCTGCAGTGGCTCAAGTCGAGCCCACCCCTTCTGCAAGGAAGAGGTCAGCGCCTGATGGCGATGCATCACAACACTTAATTTTTCTTCAGGTTGTCGGGCCATTCATTTGTGTTTTTTTGGATCTCCCTGCCTCAGTAGGCTAGTATTCTAGTAGCACTATTACTGCTGTCATTTCCCCTGCTACAGTCTCAGATCCTGTTGTCTTAGTTCCCTCTAAGGTTGATCATGCCCCTAAGCTAAGCAAGAGGGCTCATTGAACCTGGAATAAGTTTCTTGGGGCTCAGCACCAGGTTTCTACACTTGTTTTTGGTTCTAGTTCAGGTAGAGCCCATGACTCCCTCATATTGAAACCCTTTTGTTGTACTCTCTGGTTGTGAGGATTACTTCTCCACCAGAATTATCAGGAGGGATCCTCCTCCTCATGCTATTGCAGACCACCTCAGGTCTGCTATTCAGATTTATAGGGCTACCACAAGCCTTATGTCTAAGACAATTGTGAGTTCCATCTCCTGTCTTATGGGAAAGGGCTTGTTTCTGAGAGGAAGATCCTCACTCAAATTTTTTAGACATCTAAGCAGATTGCAAGAGATCTTCTTCACTTCCCCCACCCTCGGGGCCACCGTAGCAAGAGATGGGTTTTAGCTTGTCGATCAATTGCTAGGTTATGGTGGTTATCCTCTATTGCGCAGGCTTTGATACCATTAGAGAGTTTCTATGAACCCTAAGTGTAGTGCTCAATGCCAATGCACTGGACTCTGTTCCTGCTGTTAGGTCCACTGTAGTAGTTGCGTAGCTCACACCTGTTGTACCTATTTTTGATATAAATAAAAAGAAAAATGTTGTACCTTAAATTTCTTCTTATTGTTGTTTGAGTGGAGATAGGATAAGCACTTCTGTTACTGATGGAGGGAGACATCCCTGAAGACACTCCTATTACTTGTATCAAAACAAATATTTAAGGGAGGGATACCAACCCAACCGACCTAGGAGGAAGTGAGCCAGAAAGGTCACCACCTCCTCTCTTTTTGAGGCTCCAAAACAAATTTAAGAGGTCGTCGTGTCAATCTTGGAAGGTTTCATACCTTTAGTAGATCATATCTCAGAGCTGTCACGGGTTAAATCTATGAGGAGCCCAAGATCAATCCTAAGGATAACCTATTTGAGATTCATTCTGGTACCCCAAACAATGATTTATTTAGAGGCCTCTCAGATATTCCAGAGGATTTTCTTGATGAGGATGACCTCCTTGGAGAGGAACTCCATGTATTTGATTTGGCCACTGATCTCGACTTTCTATATAGATGTCTAATATGTGATTATATGCTTAATTTCTTTAATAATGTTATTTCTTTGCACCGAAGTCAAAAACTTGATCCAAAGCAAAAGCTAGGTATATTTTCCACTATGAAGCAAAGAAGAATACAGTTATAATATTTAAATACGGGATACTACAAAAATATACGTATCATTATCAAGTAATATATGACTTTTGATTAAGCCTCGAATATCAAACCCATAGAGAAACTCGCAATATGCACTTTATAAGCTAGAAAGTTTATATAACAAAAGTATAATTAGCAAAATATTCTTATTTAAAATTAAGGCGTTATAATAAGAATGAAAATTTGATTCTTTTTGTAATTTTTGGTTTATGAAAATAAAGTAAACAACTAATTAACTTAACTAAATATTTGCAAGATGAATGTAATATAAGTAAAATATTGTTTTCATTATCATGAATCAGTAATAAGTATAGAAATTCTTTTCTGAAAGTATGCTAAATGTGTTGTGCCAAATAAGCAATAATATTTTTTACCCTTACTAGAGATGTTATAAAGAATATTGGCTGATCTATAGTTTAAATAGTCTTAAAGACCAGTTAGATAGGGAAGATACTAGCTCTCACTCTAGAGTTCCCTCTTCTCCCTCCACCTGAGGGCTAACATATCCCATCAAAACTTAAAACTATAAATCAAATTGGGGGCTTTAGCCTGTCACTCTAAAGTCCTCTAATTCTACAACCTTCAAAATTTTATTTTCCTATTTATTTGCACTCAACTCCATGAACTGCATTCTCATCTATGAAATCAATATATGATTCTAACCATTTGTTTACTGAGACAATACCATCTCAGATCTTACATGTTCTCACAATAGGTATTAACATCTTAATTGGTCAAATCAAGAAGTAAATGAAGTACAAGGTTTCTTTAAATTCTAATCACTTATCATTTTAAGAAAAAAATAAAAAAAACTACTCGTAAAAAACTACTCGTAATCCATGGAAAAAACACAACCACACATGAGTTTAAAAGTAGAAATCATGCATATAAATAAGAAATCTAAATCAAAACCAAATGTAGTCACAAAGATAAACACTTATCTCAAATCCTCTCCACCAAATGTCTTGAAGTTCCTTTGAATTTTCTTCCTTCACTCACAATACAAACTAACACTCAAAATAAAAAGAAAAGTATCCGACGGCAGCGGCGATTGGTGGCGGCGGAGATCGGCGGTGGCGACGGTGGTGGTCACTAAGAAGAATGGTGTCTGTGGATGTCTAATGGTTGGCCCCTTTCTTTGATGATCTAAGTCTTCTTTTATAAAAATCTAAAGAGAGCCATGGTGTCTCTTCAAAATGTGTCTCCATTCAATGAATCTTCTAGAAGGTGTCTCCTTTCAAAAGCCAATTGAATGAGTTTTCATGTTCATGGGCTATTTCCCACATTTTTTCCAAGGGTTGCTTCAAACACCTCTTAAAAAATTCATCTATATTTAATGAATCATGACATAGCTACTTTTTGCACTTAGACGTAGCCCTCTCTGAATAGCTGGTGCATGCGCATCAGTCCTGCGCACTTAGGCACCTTAGTTCATATTTGCACATTCATCATTTTTGCTCCAAATTTGACCCTTTTTCACTCCTTTTAGCATTTTTCATCCATTTGGTTGTACTTAAAAGAAAAATACACAAAGACCTTTCATTAAAGCACAATATCTCAAAAATAGATATAAAAATGGCTATATAAATACTTTATATTTTAGGTGTATCAACCACTAGCTAGGTCATGATTGTGACCACTCGAGCATAAAGCTCGAATGTTGAGGGCCACACACATGATCCCATCGAAGATGATCACCATGAGATTACCAAATTCCATAGTGTCCTCGCAGTTGACCAAGGAGATTGGAGCAAGGATGATATGATTGCTCACTTGTAGGCTTAAATTGCCCTTCTTATTGCCCAAGTAGTAGAGTTGCAAAGAGAGAGGGAAATGTACGACATTGTTGCTCTCCCTACTCAGTGTGAGGCATGCCCTGTTGTCCCTACTGTGACTCTGACACATTATTGGCATGTTCATGCCATCTCCTCAGACGTTGCTCAGCATGAGCATGTCTCATATGACTCACACCTACAATACCTAGTTGATGCATGGTTAAATTTGCCCTGGTGGCCCAACATGGTGAGACTTTTATGCAATAGAGTAAACCATATCCTGAGGTGTATTAGTAAATTTTGTACTTTATGGGGTTGGTTCCCCCTCATTTCAAAAGGTGTAAGGGCTTTGGCAATCCTTGTCAACATAAAGCCTAATTTAGAGCACTTTATTGTAATGTCAGCTACAATGATGCCCACTTGCTTCAACTTTTTGTTACTAGTTTAGCAGATTTTGCTTTTTAATAGTATGTTGATCTACTTAACAGCTTATTCACGTCCTTATTAGGATTAGAAGATTCGTTTGTAAAGCACTTTGCAGGAGCGCACCACTAAGTCTCTATGTGTTACTAACTGTTAGTCCGATAGGGTCCTTTTGAGCCCTTGTTGGAGTTCATAATATGGTTGTGCAACCTAAGTTTGCAGAGTGAGCTGCAATTTTATGAGCAACATGTCATCGCATTCCTCAAGGGCAAGATAAAAAACCCTATTTCACTCTTGTTAAAGATGAGTACGATCAAGACCTTTGAGGCTTCAATAAAAAAGGTTGCTAGTCTAAAATATACATCAAATGTCTTCGCCTTCAATGATCTTGAGAAGACCAAGAGAAAAAAGCCCAAAGTAATCCCTTCGAGGAGGAAGTAAGGTCAAATCAAAGTAAATGAAGATTGGAGTTTGAATCATCACAAATTATTGATATTTAAAATGTATGAAACAAAATCAATTCTTCACAAAACCATATCTCAGATTAGGGAGAATGATAACGAAGACTACTCAGAATTCATGAGAAGGAAACCACAAAACATGGATTTCATATATAAAAATAAGTTTACAAAACAAATAAATAAAAGACACAACTTATCTCACACTCCCTCCCAAGAAATTCCCTAGAATTTCCCTTTAAGAACTTTCCTTCTTTACAAGTACTATTAATTCCTTTTAGAAATGTAATGAAGAAAAAATCTCACTTTCTCTCTCCTCTTACAAACCTAGAAGTAAATCCTCTCTTCTCTAAAGCCTTCCTCTCACTTTCATGCCACCGCCAAAACTCTCTCTCTCGCCTCTCTTACAACCCTAGACCTTTTTTTTAATTAGTGTCTGTCTCCTCTCAAAAAGAATTTAAAATTCCCTCCCAAATTCTTTCAAAAAGTTACACCTTTTGATTCCCAAAATACATGTCTATTAATTCAAGAGACATATCCCTTCGTTAAAGAGATATCCCTTCGAAGAGGCATATCCCTTCGTTAAAGAGCCTTCCAAAGTGTCTAAATGCATTGAATCACTCCATGGGGCATTTGAAACATTTGAAGCCCTCAAAATCCGCTCAAAATTCATCCCGCACAGCCTTAATTCATCAAATATTGTATCTAGCGCTTCAGGTGCCAATTCTAGTCCCTCAGGCTCCATGTTACTTAAGTCCGCACTGTTATGGGTTTTGGCTCTTCAGGCACTGATTTTGGCACTTCAGGCACCGCTTCTCTATATAATAGTGCTTTTGGCGCCATCTCTCTTTAAATTGGCACCTTTGGTGCTAGTTCTGGCGCCTCAGGAGCCAGAATCATAAAGTTCTCTATTTTGGCTCCAAATTTCATTCTTTTTGCTACTTTTGCTTCCAATGTCTAAAATTGATATACCTACAAAAAAAATACAAAAATACCCTTCTTTAAAGTGCAATATCACTAAAAATAAGCATAAAATGTATACTTAAAATAACCCATTATTTTGGTGTATCACCGTGCTCCATTTAAGGTGGTCTTAAGCCTATCTCATTGATATCGTGTAGAGAATTGGATGTCATAATCCATTTAAGATGGTCTTAATCTGATCTCGAAAAATGACAATAGGGTGTCGTGCTCTATTTAAGGTGGTCTTAAGCCTATCTTGAATATATCATGTAGAGAGTCAGATGTCGTACTCTATTTAAGGTGGGCTTAAGTCGATCTCGAAAGATGAGAATAGGGTGTCGTGCTCCATTTAAGGTGTTATTACGCCTATCTCAAAGATATCGTGTAGAGAATCAGATGTTGTACTACATTTAAGGTGGTCTTAAGCTGATCTAGAAAGATGAGAATAGGGTGTCGTGTTCCATTTAAGGTGGTCTTAAGCCTATCTCAAAGATATTGTGTAGAGAATCAAATGCTGTACTCCATTTAAGGTGGACATAAACCGATCTCAAAAGATGAGAATAGGGTGTCGTGCTCCATTTAAGGTGGTCTTAAGCCTATCTCAAAGATATTGTGTAGAGAATCAAATGCTGTACTCCATTTAAGGTGGACATAAACCGATCTCAAAAGATGAGAATAGGGTGTCGTGCTCCATTTAAGTTGGTCTTAAGCTTATCTCAAAGATATCATGTAGAGAATTGAATGTCGTGATCCTTAACCTCTAAAGTTTAATATGAACCATTACAATAGGAAGGACTCCTAAAGTAATGCAGAATCGGATGTCAGAATCCTCATCCTTTAAAATTTGATTTGAACCATTGTGATAGGAGGAAATCTTAAAGCAATGCGGTATCAAATGTTGTGATCATCAACCTCTAAAATTTAATGTCAATCATTGCAATAGGAAGGGCTCCTTAAGCAATGTGGTATCGAATGCTGTGATCCAAAACTTATAGAATTTGATTTGAACCATTGTGATAGGAGGAGATCCTAAAGCAATGTGATATCAGATGTTGTGATCTTAAACATTTAAAATTTAATGTGAACCATTACAATAGGAAGGGCTCCTAAAGCAATGTGAAATCTGATGTCAGAATCTTCATCCTCTAAAATATAGTGTGAACCATTGCAAAACAATGCGAAATTGGATTTCAGAATCCTCATTCTCCGAATCCTCATTCTCCAAAATATAGTGTGAACCATTGCAAAGCAATGCAAAATAGGATGTCGGAATCCTCATCCTCTAAAATATAGTGTGAGCCATTGCAAAGCAATGCAGAATCAGATGTCAGAATCCTCATCCTCTAAAATATTGTGCTTTAAACTCATGGTAAATTCGTGGAATTTGTGAAGATTTATGGAATTGAAGTTTGGGACTTCAAGTTTTGTTGCTATGTTTTGTTTATTTGGTTATTTTATTAGTTTTCTTTTATTGTATTGTCTTTTATTTTCTTTTTGTTAGGATTTGAACCTAATTTCAGGCAAAGGTAGCATTTGAGCTTCTAAGAATGAGTTTTTGTCTTAGAAACATCATGAGGCACAATACTTCTTGAAGTATCATCCACTGACTAATGGCAAGTGTAGAAAATAACCCACTCTTTAAGGTGCTCTCGGAATTATATTCTTTCAAGTACACATAAAGATGTGTTATTTCTATGGATACCATAGCTGAAGAGGCTGCGACTTCATAGCTTCATTTATATATTCTTTCAAGTACACATAAAGATGCGTTATTTTTATGGATACCATAGCTGAAGAGGCTACGACTTCATAGCTTCATTTGTTGTAGTTGTGTTTTCTTTGACATTGATTTTGTCAAGGTTGTTCAAGTTGTCTTTGAGAAATTGCTCTGACATTCTTCAAGTTGATATTGGAGTTGTATTTGTTGGGCACCAAAGGATATGGCTTCAGGGTTGAATTTTCATTAATTGTTAATGTCTTCGTCATTTCTTTAATTCTTTCTTCCTAGGCCTAAGCAGATCTCAGAATTTCTGCTCATGTGATTAAAATATTTTTCATTATTCTAAGATATCTTGGAAAAGATTAATAGTCAACCAAAAGACATAAGATCACATTACATTTTCTTGAATATAATATTCAAAGAATTTTCTTAAGAGAGATTTTTAAAATTTATTAATTAGGGGAGAATTCAGAAACCAATTTTTGATTATACGTTCTCCTCAAGCTTCTTCTCAAGGAGCATTTATTTTATCTCTTTTTTTTTTCTTTTCTCGCTTCTTTTTTTTTTTTTGAATCAAGTCATTCAATATTTTTCTTTCTTTCTTTTCCACTTAGACTTACTATATCTGGTAGAGCACATTTTAAAGATTTTAAATTTCTAAATTCCTATGATTAATAAATCTCAAATATTCCTTAATATGAATTCTGAGATATTATAATTAATTCAAAGCCAGGACCAAATAATGTGGCAGGAAATTAAAAGGCTCGTGATATCCCGAGTCAATTAATTATATTTCAATCACACTATTTTATTTTCAAATCAACTTAGGACCTAGTCCAAAATCTTTAAAGTGAAGGACCCAATTTTTAGAGCATTAATTTCATTCCTCCTGAAAGTATGGTCTATCAAAATACTAAAACTTCATCTTGGATCACTCATTGCTTAACTGTCATTCTATTGGGGTTTAAGCCTCTGAATAAGTTGGTTTCTCTTTTCTGAAATACGTTCCTTTTTATTTGATGTGAAGTTATCTACTGAATGTATGTAACGAAAACAAAACACTTAAGAATCTTATATAATAATAGTTTCTTCCTTTTCTTTATTGTGGTGGGAGGGATGAGATAGACTAACACTGATTCTGCTAATATCCCCATTAAATAACAATAGTAGTACCATGGTCGTCAAGAGGCATTTCATTTGTTTTAAGTTGCTAAGGGGTTAGTTGGAACAAACAGATCGATCGAAGTCATATTGATAGAACCTCTTTCAAGTTCTTTTCAAATATTCTTCCGGAATTATTATGTCCCCATTATTGAAATTCTCCTCGAGCAAGTCCTTGAAACTGCAGCACTCCTCTATGGTGTGTTGATACACAAAAAAATATGTTGATTTAAGTATATATTTTATGCTTATTTTTGGTGATATTACACTTTAAAGAAGAGTATTTTCATATTTTTTGTTGCAGGTATATCAATTTTAGGCATTTGGAGCAAAAGTAGCAAAAATGATAAAATTTAGAGCCAAAACATCAAATTTTGGGATTATGGCGCCTGAAGCGCCAAAACTGGCACCTGAAGAGCCATTTGATAGAGAGCTGGCGCTAGAAGCGCTAAAGTTGGCACCTAAAGCACCAAAACCCAAAACAGCGTGGTATTAAGAAAGTTGGCACCTGAAGTGCCAGAACCAGTGCTAGAGACGACTTTTGAGGATTAAGGCAGTTCGGGATGAATTTTGTGTGAATTTTGAAGGAAACACTTGTTCTAAATACCCCATGGAGTAATACCCCGTGGTGTGATTCAATGTATCTAGACACTTTGGAAGGTTATTTTAAAGAAGGGATATGTCTCATGGATCAATAGTTACTTTGGAGGGAATTTTGAATTCTTTTTTGAGGGAGACAACCTCTAAAAAAAGAGAGGAAATTCTAGGGCATGAGGAGAGTTTTGAAGGGGGCGACAAGAGAATTTTGAAGAGAGAGAGTGAAGAGAGAGAGAGAGAGAGATAAAGTCAAGGGCTTGGAGATTTTCTTCAAGGATTGTAAGAGGAGAGGGAAGGTGAGAGATTTCTTCTTCATTACACTTCTAAGAGAGAATTGAGAGTGCTTCTAGATAGGGAAAGTGCTTGAAGAGAACTTCTAGGGATTTGCTTGGGAAGGATTGTGAGATAAGTTGTGTTCTTTTATTTCTTTATTTTGTAAACTTATTTTTATATATGAAATCTGTGTTTTGTCGCATCCTTCTCATAAATTCTTAGTCTTCTTTATCCTTCTTCTTACTTTGAGACATGGTTTTGTAAAGAAGTGATTTTGTTTTATACTATTTTAAATATCAATAATTTGTGATGATTTGAACTTTGATCTTCATTTACTTTTCGATCTGGCCAATTAAAATGTTAAAATGTGCTGAGAAACATATGTTCCAAAAGAGCTATGATTTCTACAACATGGGGAGAATCACATTTGATTCCATGAGAGAGGATGTCATCCATGGGGTTGAGTGCAAAAAAATTAGAAAATATACTTTATTGGATGCAGAATTGGAGATTTTAAGGTAACAGATTAAACTCCCCAATTTGATCCAGTTGATTGGAAACTAATGCGAGATTGTTACCTCTTGGGTGAGAGCTCTGGGGGGGCCAGCCGATATCCTCCTAGCCTAACCACGGAATTAGGGACCAAACTCTGGATTAGTCAATATTCTTTATGCACTCAGAAGAGGTTAACGAATCGAATTGCTCCTATTTGGTACAAAATAATTTTATATATTTTTAAATGATTTTAATTTCTTCACAATCCATAAACTCATTGCAAAGGGGAAATATACTTTCTTAAATTTAAAGTCTTTGTCACAAAAACTTTGTTTAGTTTTCGTAAATTTTACATTTAAAAGTTTAACAATTACTTTAATTAACTTGGTCTTTTAACTGCATTTTATTTAGCATTCACTCATTTACTTTAGATTCAAGTTTAGTACTTCACTTTCGTAGTTTAAAATTGTAGTTTACATTATAATCTTAAGAATTTACTTCTAAGCATTTCCAACTGTCTTTTAACTGCATTTTATTTAGCATTCACTCATTTACTTTAGATACAAGTTTAGTACTTCACTTTCGTAGTTTAAAATTGTAGTTTACATTATAATCTTAAGAATTTACTTCTAAGCATTTCCAACTTCCCTGTGGGTTCGATATGTAGGACTCCATTAGAGCCCTTTATTACTTGAACAATATGTATACTTGCATTAATTTTAAGAGGATTTGACAGTTAGTTTAAAGATATTAAAAGATAAAATTATTTTCATTAAACTTATTTTTTTGGATTAAATTGCATATTTACTATTGTATCTGTCGTGTGTATTTTGTAATATTGAAAAATATTTGCAGAATTAACACACTAAATCCACCCCGCACCATGTGTCCAATGAACCTGTGGTACGAGCAATTTCCTCGTCTGGCTTCTTCGGCTTGGTCAACCTAAATTCAGGATTTTTTATCAGATTGCAGAACATCCTTCTTGTTGACTCATCTTTAAAAGAGTATATCCCATTTGATCGATTGGCCATGGTTGAAACTTATTTTTCATTTTATCAGTAAGGTCTTTGTTGAAATGATTATTGAGCATTTTGATGAAGACTTTAGAAGGTCATCGACATTGTTCGACTTGTTTTTGCAATTGTCGCTTTCTCCTGTCAATCACAGCAACTGTCCCAGATTTCTTCTCAAATATCTCCATTGATTCTAGCTCCTCAGCCCTTTTCAGAAAACCATATTGCTTGGCTTCTCCTTGGAGATTCCTAGCTTTGCTAAGTAACTTCTCAAACATTCTGATTGTAAAACCTTTAAGCTAGAAACCCACTAGACCGTGGATGCTCTCCAGAAGAATCTCAACTGCTTGCTTCTCTTGCAACTGCAGCTCACATCTCATGTTGAGATTTCTCCACCGTAGGATGTACTCCACCAAGTTTTCATTAGACTTTTGCATCTCTGCCAAAAGATCAACAACAGCGATGGGGTTCTGAACTCTGATAAACTGGCTGATAAAATGGTTTTCCATTTTTGTGAATTTCTTTACTAAACCATTTGGTAGCTCTGCATAACAATCGAAGGCAACTCCAGTGAGGCTACATATGCACTGGTGGAACAAAAGTGCTTCGTTGACACTCGCATTGCAGCAGCTCGCTCGGAAGTGTGCAACATTCTGATGAGGGTTTCTAATTCCATTGAATGTAGGAAGAAGAAATCTCTCACTTCTCAGTAAAACAAAACACAAATTTCATATATAAAATAAAGTTCGTAGAACAATAATAAACAAATAACATTTATCTGAAACTCTTTTTCAAAGCAAATCCCTAGTAGCCTCTCTTAGGAAATGTAGGAAGAAGAAATCTCTCACTTGTCTTCCTCTCCAACACTCTTAGAGAAGAATTCACACGTAAACTCACCACAAAAACTCAAAACTATAAAGAAAATAAATGAGTAATGGACTATAAGCGGCTATATGAAATGTAAAATAGCGTGGAAGAGAGTGGAAAGCGGTTGAA
This sequence comes from Phalaenopsis equestris, assembly GCF_001263595.1. Lineage (NCBI taxonomy): Eukaryota > Viridiplantae > Streptophyta > Magnoliopsida > Asparagales > Orchidaceae > Phalaenopsis > Phalaenopsis equestris. The sequence goes on along the minus strand of NW_018237437.1, from coordinate 22,269 downwards.
GGGTGAGAGGGGCATGAAGGGGGGCCTTTTCTGATCAATTTCGAATCTAAATAGAGCCTAATGTCAGTTTTCCAATAGGTGCATCCAAAAACTCTTCAAAAGTGTCCAAATTTGTCGAATCTTCTAGAAATAAGTTCTGCACTGACACTAGTGCCGTCAGCGCCAGTAGCCATTTAATTAATCTGTGTTCTCTGTTAAATGGTGTCGTCGGCGCTGAACATTTCTTTAAAGCTCAATTTTGACTCCAAATTCTATCCTTTTTGCTTCTTTTTTGCTTCAAGTCCTAAAAATCAACAACCTACAAAAATACCTTCCTTTAAAGCGCAATATCACCAAAAATGAGTATAAAATATAGGTCTTAAAATGCATATATTTTTTGTGCATCAAAATCCCCAAAACTTAAATGTTACTTATCCTAAAGTAACTCCTTTACTACATAAAAATATGATTCATGGAAAAGAATTTAACTTTTAGATTTCTGTATTTTAGTCCACTAAATACAATAGAATAACTTAAGAAAAATATAAAATAACTCCAGTCAATACTAAAGGTATAAGAATATATAGCAGTCAAGTCTAAGATTTCTTATTTTCTATTCTTTTCAAAGAAATTTACAAATTTTCATATTAAAGCCACTTAGAATATCCATATGAAAAAGAACTTCATGAAACTTTACTAGTAAATATGCTAATACTGAAATATAAGTTTAGAAAATGTAGCCAAGCCTTCTTCTTTAAGTTGATTCTGGTGAAGTCAATTTTTAATTAGGCATCTCCTCAAACTTCTCCTCACATCTTTTTCTTCTCTTTCATTTTTTTTTCTTTTCTTTTCTTTTCAGAAACATTTTCAATACTATTTCTTTTCTTTTTTTATGTGAGGATTACTATATCTGGATAGCCTTTAATGATTGTGAACTTCACTATCTTCTTCTTAAAGTTAAAAACTTTTCACATTCCTTCACTTTATAAATTTATATTAGCTTTAAAGATTTTTCATAAAGTTTTATTCTTTTCTTCATACATGAAGCTCTAAGATTTTTAATACTTCAAAAATACTAATTCCCTTACTTACAATAGAAAAACACAGTCTTATTCTCTCATATCAAATATCTTAATCTTTAAATTTAATCTTTATTACTGAAAATTTTGACTTAAGTTTATTATATATTTAGAAACACAACATATTTAGAAACACAACATATTTAGAAACACAACTATAGTTATCTAAAGTTACCCTCTAGTACCAATGCTCATGTTAAATTTTAAAAATTTTAAAAATATAGTTAATTAAGGACAAATGAAATTAGGTTTCTTTTCTTTACAAAGGAATTTTTCTTTCCCCCCAAAATTAAATTATTAAAAAATTTAGCATGAAAACTGAACTGCTTGGTTCCTCGATATTTTGCTTTGTTGCTTGTTATACATAAAGAAAAGACTTACCTGTTGAAGGTTCTGATATTGAAACTTAATTCTGAAATATTGCAGGTGCTAATATAAAAATATGAAAAGCGTAATATGAAAAGCGACAAGACTTAAAACATTAAATAACATATAATACATATAAAAATTTGCTGAGAAAGGGTTAAATACAAATACATTCAACAAAGTACTAAAAACTAACAACAGTACTAAAATGATTTCCAATGTAAAAATAGTTTCACAATTCTATTGTTCACAATACAACATAATATTAAAATAAAGCAAAGTATCACACTCTAAAAACAAACAATCATAACAATAAAGTACAATCAAATATAAAAATAATCAAACTAAAACATAACCAATCATCATCTTCTTCTTCTTCCACATCCAAGTTTTGCTACTGATACGGGGTAAAAACAGGGTGAGTAGGAAACTGAACTGAGTGGTCACCCCTCATGTATCTGACCATCGCTTCATCATAAGCAGCAGCATATTCAAAATTCTACATTGTCAAATCATCATTGTGTGCATTTCTGGCCTCCATATTTTCCATTCTCAAGATATCTCCTTGTTGGATCATCATCTACTCCATAAGTTTTTGGAGAGTAGGGGTACTAGAAGTAGTGGTACTTGAAGTAGAAGGAATATCTCTACTCCTACTTCTAGATCTCCATACAACATGAGATTCATAAGTCTTAATATTGGCAGACCCAATAGGTTTTAGAGGTTCAATCCTCTCCTCATTCATTCTAAAATCAACTCCTGCCTGTTCACATAGTGTGAAGATCAAGGCAGGGTGTGTTAAACCACTAGTTTTCTCTCCCAAAGCAATAGAACGAGTGTTTCTATAAACAATAGAGCCTACATACATCCTTCTCATCTACTGGATACAGAAGTTCAAGATGGCTCTATCCTTTATAACCTCACTACGATGATTTGTTGGTATCATTCTTCCAAAAATAAAGTAGTGTCAGACCTTAGATACTACATTTAACATAGAAAGAGGGAAATTTACCTTAACATCATTCTTCACCTTCCAAGCTCTTCTTCTATCCCGCTTCCATCAGTAAGAAAAGAAATAACTTCATCTATGGCCTCATTTGTAACAGAAAATGATTTGTAATGGCAGTTATACACATCCTCTAACTGATAAAATTCATTAATTCTCCTTGGAGTAAATTCCACCATTTTCCCATGAATAAACACGTAGTCTTCAAAAGTTTCCTTAACGTTTGCATATAACTCCATCACTACACTTATAATAGCCTCGATAGTAAAGTAACAAAAATTCTCCCACTACCGAGCATTGATTAATCTTTTGACTTCTCCACCTGAATTTTTAAATCCTCAATCTGGAATTACTTTCTTAGTTGCAATTAGATAATTAAAACAAATGTTAGCCTTGTAGTTGACAAACTTTTGATCATCAAAATCCACCTTTCTCTTTCCTTGCTCATTTTCAGTGCCATGGTAATCTAAGAAAATTTGATAAAATCCAAATAAATTCCCAAAAATTCCAAAAATCACAATGTGGAATGTTTTAAACTTAAATCTACTAAGTAAGAGTTCTTCACCAAAGGAATTTCTCAAAAATTTCAAAATTTTGGATCTCGGTAATGTAAGATAAATCTTTAATGAAAATAAAAAATTTTGAGTTCAAAGTGTAGTTCTTGCCTAGAGAAGATGAAATCTAAACTTCGTTTGCCTTAAATTCATCTTAAATCCGAGCAATAGTAAGCTCTAGGTGCAAAAACCAGAGGTTGAAGGTGACCAAAAGGGTAAAAATGGTTTTTTACTATGTAAATCACAAATTTTAAGGGGTTTGGGGATTTTTGGATCTAGGGTGCTGTCGGCGCCCATGTTGGCGCTAGTGGCAAAAAATTCATTCTTTTAATTTTTGCAATTTCCAACTTTCTTTCAATTCGCTCCATTGTCTATTTAGTCTTTTTGAACACTAATTTTCATTTTAAAATAATTCACAAACAACACCAAACTAACTTTTATATATGAAAATACACTTTTTACAAATACATTTTTCCAATCACACTTTCACATACATAAAGCAAACTAAATTATAATTCAGCATTGAAATTAAGCCACAACACTAGAATGCTGACACAAAACTATACACACAATCAAAGTTAATAGATTTCTAAAGCAAAGTAAAGTAAAGTAAAATAAACTAAATCCACACATCAGCATTAAAAACTTAATTACTTTAAACTAGTAGAGAGTCCAACTTCTTCAATTATTTTGCTTCATCTTTTGTACTTTCTCCTCCTCTAATATCTCCCATAGACTGGTAATGGACGTACAAATTGTAGACGTACAAATTGTAGAAGGGTCGGTACGAGAATTGATTAGTCAAATTTTCATCGATCCATCCATTTTTCTTAAACATATGCACCAATTCGAGAACATCTGCACCAATCCTGCTTCAATTGTTCATGTATGATCAAAGTTCTCCTTCATCCTCCAATCTAGGTGATCAAAAAGGAAGTTGAGATTTCCTATTGCATTCATAATACTCTGAAGTTCTCTTTCTATTTTCTTCATTTTCTTCTCCAATGTTAATGAACCTCCAACTATTTGTTGCATTAATGGCCTTGAAGCATGTGATGAATGATCTAAAATAATATCTATTGCTTTATTTCCATTCCCAATATAATTGTCATCAATAGGAATCATGGGCTCCCAAGGTAATAATACTTTCTCCGAACTTTCATATGGCACTTGAGATTGACTGCAAAGAAAGAAAATTATAGAAGGATGCCCCAGTCCATATATTGACCCATTCATAATAATACCCATAATAGATTTGAAAATAATCGATTCCATATCAATGGGCTTTTCCATTTGAATGCAATAGTTTAAAATGGCACTTTCTCTTGTAACTCTACTAATCTTCGTGGTACGGAGTAATTTTACAGATATGAAGAAATGCCATTATTTTGATATTGGATTAAGTAGTGAAGCAGAGAAACCAACGTATCCCTCATCTCTGATTTCCCAAATATCATTTTCATCTATCAGAAATTCTTGCATCATATCTCTCGTTGGGATAAAATTTGTATAATGATAGATTATAATGTTTTCTATCATATACAAATCATTAATTTGAGTTGGAGTAAATGGTACAGCCTTACCTTGAATGAAGATGACTCCTTGGGTAATTCTATGTAAATTAGCATAGAATTCTTTTACCATTGGTACAATAACTGCAGCAGTAGTGTAGCATAGAGCTTCCCAACGTCTCTATACAATGATTTTATCAATCTGGGAACTTGATTACTCAATCTATGATTGACAAAGCCTCTCTCCTTGATAAGTCTCTTTTTCATAATGACCTTGTCGTATAATCTCTGCGCGTCAACACTGATAAACTCTCTTCTATTGAAAACTCCATACATTGAAGTATTTCTTGAATTGGAAACCATGAAATTTGAAATTTGGAAGTTTCTAGTCATCCAAGCCAGTTCTTAAAGCTTTAAAAACACCTCTCGATGGTTATTTAGGAGTGCAATCCCGCCAAACTTTGTCGCTTTCGCATTGAACTCACGAAACTGTTTGGGGCACCGTCGGCGCTCTCGATGGCGTGGTCGGTGTCATGGTTCATATAGACGGGCGTAACTTGAGACATACTGCAAAGTAATAAAATTGTAGAAGGATGCCCCAGTCTATATATCCCCTCATTCATAATAATACTCATAATAGACTTGAAAATAATTGATTCCACATCAATGGGCTTTTCCATTTGAATGCAATAGTTTAAAATGACACTTTCTTTTGTAACTCTACTAATCTTCATGGTAGGGAGTAATTTTACAGATATGAAGAAATTTCATTGTTTTGATATTGGATTAAGCAATGAAGTGGAGAAACTAATGTATCCCTCATCAATGATTTCCTAATTATTATTTTCATCCATCAAAAAGTTATATATCTTGCATCATATCTCTCGTTGGGATAAAATTTGTATAATGATAGATTATAATGTTTTCTATCATATACAAATCATTAATTTGAGCTGGAGTAAATGGTACAGCCTTACCTCGAATGAAGATGACTCCTTAGGTAATTCCATGTAAATTAGCATAGAATTCCTTTACTATTGGTACAACAACTGCAGCGGTAGTGTAACATCCCAACGTCTTTGCATAATGATTTTCTTAATCTGTGAACTTAGATTACTCAATTCATGATTGACAAAGTCTCTCTCCTTGATAAGTCTCTTTTTTGTGATGACTTTATTGTATAATCTATGCACGTCAAAACTGATAAACTTTCTCTTATTGAAAACTCCATACCTTAAAGTATTTCTGGAATTGGAAGCCAAGGAATTTGAAATTTAGAAGTTTATGGTCGTCCAAGACAACTGATCAACATTTTGATTATCATTTCCCTTTCTATCAACAACAATAAAATTGAACTCTTATAATAGAAGTATCCATCTAATTAATCTTGGTTTAACATCCTTATTTTGCATCAAGTATTTGATAACAGAATGCTCTGTATGAACTATACATTTGGTTCCAATCAAGTAAGGTCTAAATTTATCAAAGGCATAGACGATAGCTAATAACTCTCTTTCAGCAGTAGTGTAATTAATTTGAGCATCATTTAGAGTTTTACTAGCATAATATATTAGTTTAAAAACTTTGTTGTGCCTTTGTCCTAAAACAGCT
>NW_018237437.1:15083-16010 GCF_001263595.1 Phalaenopsis equestris | reverse complement strand
ATTTATATATGGGTTGCCTCCCACAAAGCGTTTGGTTTAACGTCATCAGCCCGACGTACCATTGTTTAATCAAGATGAATTAACATCAAAATTTCCTTAAATTGTGGCATGTGTCCTTCATAATAATGTTTTAATCGATGACCATTAACTTTACATAACTTTCCAGTTTTAGTATCTTTAATAACAACAGTTCCATAATGTTAGACCATAATACAACAGTTCCATAATGTTAGACTTTAATCACTTTAAATGGTCATAACCATCTGGATTTTAGTTTTTCTGGAAATAGTCTCAATCTTATATTATATAATAAAACATCTTGTCCAGGTTTGAACTTCTTTTTAATAAACTTCCGATCATGCCATATTTTGATTTTCTCTTTATATATTTTTGCATCATCATATGCTTCATTTCTAATCTCCACAATTTCATTGAGTTGCAACAATCTTTTCTCACCAACATCTTTTAGATTAAAATTAAATTCCTTAATAGCCCAAAATGCTTTATGCTCCAATTCTACTAGTAAGTGACATGTTTTTTCAAAAATAAGTCTATATGGGGACATTCCTATAAGAGTCTTATAAGCAGTTCTGTAAGACCATAATGCAGTATCTAATCTATCAGAACAATCCAATTTTTAAGGATTTTCAGCTTTTTCTAAAATTCATTTTATTTCACGATTTGATATCTTTGCTAGACCGCTGGTCTGAGGGTCATAAGCAGTAGAGAATTTATGCATAATATCATATTTTTTAATCAATTTCTTGATTCCCTTATTCCTAAAATGGGATCCTCCAACTGTAATAATTACTCTCGACATTCCATATCTTGTAAATATATTTTTATTTAAAAATTTAGAAACACTCCGAGCATCACATTTAGGTACAACAACAACTTCAATCCATTTAGACATATAATCAACAACAA